>NC_059164.1:52607923-52907923 GCF_019923935.1 Bubalus bubalis | reverse complement strand
TAATAAATAATATCAACTTACTATCTTTAATACAGGAGTTTTATGAAGTGTTTAAAATGTATGCAAAGAATATAATGCCATAATACAACTACTACTTGGATTACAGATGAAGATTATTACTTGAGATTATGTCTGTCTTTTGGTGGCAGAATATTAGATAAAGCAAAAGGGATCAGTGTTAAGTAATGGAAGACATATATGACAAGAATCTGTACATTTGCAAGATCACAATAGGGCCCTTAGGCTACAACTTGAATGACAGCCATGAGATTTGCCATCTAATCTAGCACCCCAAATTGAGTTGTCATCTGAATTTGGGTGGGGGACTAAATGGGGGAAAATCAGCAATTATGAATACCTTACTGCCCAGTGCTTGGTCTGTCAACTATGTTAGGCTGCATTTTGCTTAATCATGTCTGTGAACCTTTTCTGAATTTATAATTTTGGAAAAAATAACTTTTGAAACAAATTACTTCTTCCAACAGTTGCTCCTAGAGATCAGACTTTTTCTGATCATGGCACACATTTTTCTTATACTTGAATCATTTGAACACACAACCCACGAATGGGTTCTGTCTTAAAGTGATGAACTGTTATTGGCCTTGGCAGCTGTATGTTTTAAAGGGACACAGAATACATATAACCTATGTGACTCTGCTGAAAACACTATTAATGTTGTAAACTGCCAACTTTGTCTTCTTTAAGCAGAAAGGATAGACAGAAAGAAACCAGTTTTACTTCCCAACAAAGATTTTTTATAAAAGCAATAAGGTAATGGCAGGAAGTGTGCTTATCGCGCTGTAATCACACCCCAGGGGGAATGGGGGGTGCGCCACTGCACCTCTTACTTTGTAATGACCCAGGGGTGTGATTATCTTATGATAACCACACTCCCTGTCATGCCTTATTGCTTATATATTCCACATGTCATAATGAATCCTGAAGCACTTTCTAGGTCTCATAGCAAAGGCAATGACTTTGAAGTACAGGAAGTAGCCAGCTTTTCTAGGTACACACAGATTAATACTGTATACATTAGGGGGAATTATGAATGACTACTTTCAAGTGCCAACCAAGCCACAAATATGGGGGAACTGTGTGCTTTATGCCTTAAAAAATCTTATTTGGGCTACCTTTTAAAAAAGTTTTTCTCCCCCTGCAATTTTGAGGACTATTAAATTATTCTGTTTCTACAAGGAACATTATCTGCCTCCAAAACCACCAGGGAAATAACATCTATGACATAATTACCTTGTAGTTACTTCATATGATGCTTTGCTATGAAAACTGGAGAATGTTAAGCTTCCCAACACAAAAATTAGTTTCATTGGATTTAAGTGTTCATTGTTCAGGAATTACAACCATTTCTGCTACAGATCATCAGGTGTAAGATTTAAGGGAGGTGTAAGCTTTAAGGGAGGGACAATGAAGGCAGATTTTCATTTATTCCATAAGATTAAGGGTCTTCATTTTTTTCTGATGTTAGAGTTGTTACACTTAGCGCTAGTCATTGTGTACATTTTATTTTATTTGGAGATCATTTAGCTTTGAGAGTCTCCATTGCAACTGTTAATATATTCAAATTAAAATGAGTGGGGTTAATAGTAGACCTATAGGGAAGAAGAGACATCAAGAGTAAAAGATTTCTGAATTTAGCAGGAGGCTTTAATAAGACAACAAGGTAATAAACTAAGCAATTATTTTTGATGCAACTTGCATGATTATCATACCACAGAGTGAATCTGCACCTCAGGGAGAGGTTTCCAAGTAATTTTGTAACCTTTGAAATGTACAGAGCAGTCAACATTTAAGTCCTACTGTCTCTTGCCGAGAAAAATCTGAAACACTCTTTTTATCCTGTCACTGTAACCTAGGTGATGAAGGTGGTGGCCTTTCACTGTGACCGCTGATGAGTTGATTCAATGTCTGTGTCAGCTTCAGGATCAACCATGTTAACCTTAGGTCACTCCAAGGAAAACTGTGTGTCGAAAGTGATGATTATTTAGCTGCCTACTGCATAAGCAGAGAGTCTTCTGATTACCATAAAGGTCAAATATGCACATTTTGACTGGTGGTAATGAGTAGTTTTAAAGATGTTTTAGCCTTTTCTTAATCTTGCAGTGTCACTAGGCTTCTATTGTTATGCACCAAAGAATGTGCCTCTAATTGTACCATTTGCCCTATTGTAGCTTGTACATAGAGCCAGTAGGGTGATGTTACTTGTGATAACCGCCTACCACATGTCCTAATAATTATTAGCCTTCAATAAATTGTATAATAAGGTAACTCAAGTCTGTAGGAACCAAGGTTCTTAAAAAGTTGAAAGCAATGTTTAAGAGGCTCATGTATCAAATTCTAATAGTGGAGAACAAAATAGAATATGAAAATACTTTTCAAGATGTGAAAACTTCTTAAGAATTAGGAAGTATCCTAAGATTTCAAACACCAGAACCGTGTGCATGTGTGTGTGTTTCCTACACGTTTGTGTATTTTTACTTTTAGATGATTTAAATTTCACCTTTAAAAGACAAGTTTGGTCATTTGAGTCATCCAAAAATTAATAATTATCTTAGGAACAAATAAGATCAACTGAAAGTGCACTCAAAAATTAATTTTCTAAAGGAGAAATTATAGTGGCATTTAATATTCTAAGAACTGTGCAGTATCACTCCACATTTAGTAGAGCCAAACAATTAGTTCTTTGCATAGTTTCAAAGAAAACAGTTTTCCAGCTGACAAGTTCAAGCAGTCCAAAATACCATAAAACACACAAAAAATGGAATAGATATGTAAAACACTACTTAAAATATAAACCTCAGCCAAAAGCTGATGTTTCTTAGTACATTAAGCAAGAATAAAACAATTCTATTTTTTTCTTTGTATTTCAGCGACTTGGATTTTAATAAAGGTACTAACTAACCTTCTTGATATTCTCTATTTTAATAGCTGTCAAGCTTTTAAAAATCTAGTAAGATGAGTAAATAGAACAGAAAAACTAAAAAAGCAGCTGGAGAAAACATAAATCAGACAGTAGGAAAAATTAGACTGAGAACATCAAAATGTAGGTTAATGCTTCTAATTTCCATAATTTTTAGATCTATTTTTAAGTTTTTAAGATGATGAAAATATGTGAATATAAGTATATAAGAAAAGTAGATTCCATGTGAACATGAAGGTAAAAAGTAGATTTAGTTGTAGCTGCCTTTGGACTTTCCATCTTAATTCTCTAAACTGCAGTAACATGTTATACTGAAGCTAGTACTAGAATGACTCTAAGGCAAAACCACAAAATTTGAACTTTAGTACAATTTGGAAAAGAATTGAGTATTTTCACTTGATAAATTAATGACCATAAATTAAGCTTATCATATACTTAAAATACAATAGACATTGCTAATTTAATTCTCATATAATTCCTGAAGTGCCTGCTGCATTCATTTATGTGATTTAGTCCAAATTTATGTGTATTTATCTGAGTATACATGTTATCAAAATCTAGCTTAAAAGTGAACATATTTGTTCTGTGTACCACTGAAACACCTATGACCAAATTTACATTTATGCCTAGGAGAGGCTTATAAATCTTGTATGGATCTATGAGTCTAGTTACTTTTGAGATCCATTTTCTTATTTACAGAAATGAAAAATGGTAAAAGGTAGGGATTTAAAAATATACTGGTTTTAAATTTTTTATAATATTTTAAAAATTTTGGGCAAAGAAAACCTCCAAATTTGAAGATGTAATGTAGTCTAGTTATTAATTTGGCATTTTTCTCTTTCAGCATTTTGTTTGGAAAGGAAAGTAGGCTTACTAAGGAATGTGATTTTTCTTAAATTGCCTATTATACATTTCAAATTTAGTAGTTAAGATTGTCTACTGCTTAGCATTAGTAGTCTATTTAGGGGGCTTTTCTGGTGGCACAGAGATAAAGAAGCTGCCTGCAATGTGGGAGCCCCGGGTTTATTCCCTGGGTAGGAAGATCCCCAGTATCTTTGCCTGAAGAATTCCATGGACAAAGGAGTCCAAGGGTTGCAAAGAGTCAGACACAACTGAGCAACTTTCACTTTTTCATTCTAGTTATGGTGTGGGAAATTTTGATTCTTAATTGTTTTTTTTCTTTTGCAGTAAAAAACTTAGAATCCTTTCCCTAACACTTACAACTTTAAATCTTTGATGCCATTATGCGTGATTAAAAAAAAATTAATAAAGTTAGTGGACAAATACACTAATACAGATTTTCAAAGAGAAAGTGATATGTTTTAACCAGTTTACATGCATTCAGTAATAGGTAGATTGCTTCCTTAAACTTCCTGTGTATTTTGTTTTCCATTGAAATCTGTTTTGGTCTGTACCTGATTAAATGTTTATGTACAGAGAGTGTTATGCTGGAATCTGTTTATTTCAGCCCAGAAGAGTTGATAGCTACATTATTAGGAATTTTATAAGCCAGTTGTTAAACATATCCATTATTAAAATTTAAATTCTACAAATTCATAAATTAAAAACAAAAGTAGTAAGCACTCAAAAGTGATCACATTCTAATTATTTTGCTATTTTACTACTACTATGTTCTTGAGGCTGTTTATATCTCTTGTATCTGTATGGTGAAAATAATTCCAGTGCTGTGCTGTTGCACCTATCTTTCCACTCTCTGTTTAGTAACTTTAGTTGTAACTTGCAATTGCCGTGGTTGCAAATCACCCTGGAAATATAGTAAATGCTACACATCAGGGCTTGGTTTATTGTTTTGTGGATTGTACGGGTTTATGAAAGTAATGGAAAAATGTTAATAATGCAGATTAAATTTAAAAAGTGTTGTATCTGTAGCTGTTACATGGTGAATATTTTTCTAGTATTTGAAAATTATCATCCAGTTCAGCAAAGTAGTCATTTATATCGCTGATGAATGAGTGAAGTTCTGATTTAATGACTACATCACCATGAATATTTGTTCACTGTTTCAATTTTTTCTTATTCATAAATGTAAATGGAATTTCAACTAACATTCAAGTTGGAACTATATCAATTTGACAGCTGTGACCATGAGCTGCTATGGATTATAGCTGTTCAGCAAAAGTTTAAAAAAGAGTTGTGTGAAAATCAATTGGCTATATGGAATTTACCAAAAACTATGACCTATTTTATGGTTATTTGTAAATTGTGTGTGTGTTCAGTCATGTCCAACTCTTTGTGACCCCATGGACTGTATGTAACCTGCCAGGCTCCTCTGTTCATGGAATTTTCCAGGCAAGAATGCTGGAGCAGGTTGCCATTTCCTACTCCAGGGGATCTTCCCTACCCAGGGATCAAATCTGTCTCTTGCATATCCTGCAGTGGCAGGCAGATTCTTTACCACTGTGCCACCTGGGTAGCTCATATTTGTAAATTACTTATCAGTAAAATGTAGAATGAATTGTAATATACACATGAACACACACACACAGACAGACACAATTACTGCCCTGAGAGCCATAAGAGAGATATGGAGAAATCCTAATTTAGCAAGCACTTATTCTACATTTTAGGATATATTATCAATGATATTGGCCTATAATTTCTTTTTTGTGGTATCTTTGGTTTTGCTATCAGGGTGATGGTGACCTCATAGAATGAACTTGGGAGTGTTCCTTCCTCTGCAATATTTGGGAAGATTTTTAGAAGGATAGGTGTTAACTCTTCTTTAAATATTTGGCAGAATTTGCCTATGAAGACATCTGGTCCTGAACTTTTGTTGTTGTAAGTTACTTAATCACCGTTTCGATTACAAAGCTATGGTAATCAAAATAGTATGGTACTAGCACAGAAACAGAAATATAGATCAATGAAACAGGACAGAGAGTCTGGAAATAAGCCCAAACACTTATAGTCAATCTATGATAGAGGAGGCAAGAATATACAATGGGGAAAAGATAGACACTTCAATGAGTGGTGCTGGGAACACTGAATAGCTACAGATAAAAGAATTAAATGACAACATTCTTTAACACCATACACAAAAATAAACTCACAATGCACCACAGACCTAAGTGAAAGGCCAACATTATAAATCTCTTAGAGGAAAACATAGGCAGAACACTCTGACATAAATCACAGCACTATCTTTTGGACTCATCTCCTAGGATAATAAAACAAAACAAAAATAAATAAATTGGACATAAACTCAAAACATTCTGCACAACAAAGGAAACCACAAACAAGATGAAAAGACAATCTACAGAAAGAAAGAAAATATTTGCAAACAAAATGACTGACAAGGGATTAATCTCCAAAATATACAAACAGCTTATTCAGGTCTAAGTCAAAAGCAAACAAACAACATAATCAAAATGTAAGCAGAAGATCTAAATAGATATTTCACCAAAGAAGCCATACAGATGGCCAGACAGCACATGGAAAGGTGTTTAACATCACTAATTATCAGAGAAAATGCAACTCTAAAGCACAATGAGGTATCACCTGACACTGGTCATAAATGGCCATCGTCATAAAGTCTACAAACAATAAATGCTAGAGAGAGTATGGAGAAAAGGGAACCCTCCTACACTGTTGGTGTACATCTGCTATGGGGAACAGTATAGAGGTTCCTTAAAAAACTAAAAATTGAACTACCATATGATCCAGCAAACCCACTCCTACACATGTATTTGGAGAAAACTATAATTAGAAAAGATACATGCACCTTAATGTTCATGGAGCAGTTTTTAAAATAGCCAAGACATGGGAGCAACCTAAATGTCTATCAATAGAGGAATGGATAAAGATGTGGTATACATACATACATATGTGTGTGTGTGTATATATATATATGTAAATATACACACACACATATGTGTGTGCATATTTATATTTATACACATATATATTTACATATATATACATACACACACATAATAGAATATTATTCAGACACAAAACCAGAATGAAATAATGCCATCTGTAGCAACATGGATGGACTGAGAGATTATCATACTAAGTCAGAGAGAGAAAAATATATGGTATCACTCATATGTACAATTTAATCTTTTTAAAAATGATACAAATAATCTTATTTGCAAAACAGAAATAGACTTATAGACATTTACAAAACAAAAGCAAACATGGTTACCAAAGGGGAAAAGGGTATAAATCAGGAGCTTGGGATTAACATACACACATTACTATATATAAGATAGATAACTAACACGGATCTACTGTGGGACTCTACTCAATATTCTATGATAACCTACATGAAAAAAGAATATGAAAAATATGAATATATGTATATGTATAACTGAAAAGATTCATCCAAATATTTTTTTAAGATTTTATTTATTTTTACATTTACAAGGCTTTATTTTATCTAAAAAGGAGTTTGGCCCAGCTTTATCTTCTTGCAAATGGATATCTAATTATACAAGTAACATTTTAAAGTTAATCATTATTCTCCTCACATTGAGATTATATGTTTATTATGTATTAAAATTCTTACTCACTTGAATCTCTCTTGGCTGTCTATTCACTTCAATTAATATTTGTTGATTTATATTCATACTATCTTTATAGGTTATTTTAATAACTTTATAAAGTATCTCTTATTTTTAAATTTTTTTGGTTATTTGCATGAACTTACTATTTTACAGGAATTTTTATCTTATTAAAAACAAAACACTGTTGGGTGTTTACTTAAACATTTGTTACTTAATTGCATTTAGCTTATTAATTTGAGGGATAATGTATATTTGTTATAATAAACTTTCAATTCATGTGCACTAGTCACCTATTGCTGTGTAACAAATCATTATAAAATGTACCAGCTTAAAATAACAACTATTAGATATTATTTCTAAATTACTGTGGGTTAGGAATTTGGGAGTGACTCGAATAGAAGGTTTTGGCTTGGGTTCTCTCATGAAACTGCAGAAGATAATGGCTGGATTAAAGTCACTTACAATTTTCTTCACTCACAAGCCTAATGCTTGGGCTGGGAAGGACAGTTAATGCCACATTTTAACATGGGATGTTTGTTCTTGCAGCCATCATTAGAAATCACCAACTCCCACAACATGGTATGTCTTTTCATTTATTCTGTCCTTGTTTTATGAGCTTTAGTAGAATTTTACAATTTCAGTTTTGTGGATCCTGCATTCTCATATTAAATTTATGCTCAAATATTTTTACAATTATTTCTACTGAAAATTGAATGTTTTCCTTTTTTATTTCTAGCTTCTTTTTGCTAATATAAAAAAAGCTTCTAGTATTTAAATGTATTTAAAGATTTGTCTTAATCCAGCCACTTAGCACATTTCCTCAAAGTTTAAGCAGTTTTTAATAGAATCTTTTGGATATTCTTAGATATTTAGTAATATTATTAGCAGAAAGAGATAATTTTCCAAAATGATAGCAATTATTTTTTCTCCTATATTATAGACAGGAGACTCTCTGAAGAAATTCTGAGTAATAGTGGATGGCAAGCATTCTGCTCTTGTTCTTTATTTTACAATAAACAGTTTTATCAGGTAAGCTGATGTTTGCTACTGCTCCTGCTAAGTAACCTTTCATATTTAATTTTTTTTCTATTTCTAATGTATCTGAATTGCCTCAAAACACTGACATTGTCTGTATTTGACAAGTTAGAAACTGTGAAACACCTGGTCTTGCAGTTTTTTATTCATCAAAATTTTAATCGCCATTTTGATCTCTTCTGTGATACTTTTTCTTATTTTCTGCTCTGCCTGTATTCACAGTCACTTATATTTTGCTAAAGAGTTGTCAACTTCTTCAAGATTTTCCACTTTTTTTGTAGAGCTATATTTCTCATTTGTTTATTCATCGGGTTATTTATTTTCTGAATCTTAGGCTGAGAGGTTAGGTTAGTCACACTTACTTTGTTTCTTAAACTCTAGCTCTTAGCTCTCTACATTCTAATATTAGCACTCAGTTCATGGTGATTTTGTTATCTATGCAGACAGTCCTCTCAAGACCCTGTCTTCATGTCTTTTCCTACAAGGCACTAATTCTACGCACAAGGGCTCCACCCTCATAAGTTAAATTAACCTAAGGCCCCGCCTCCTAATACCATCACACTGGGGATTTGGGCTTCAACATATGATTTTTAAAGGGAACCATATGTTCAATTCAGAGCACCTAGAGAAGAAAGTAAGAGTGACAATAAGAACAATCTATTAAGAGACAGTTCTCATGGTCCAGCAAGAGGGCCCTGGCTCTCCAGGACAACACTAACAATATGCTCAAGCCCATCGGATTAGCAGCTCCCTCCTTCCTCTCAGAAGATTCAGTAAGAGGGCTTCTCTAGTTGTTTGCTGCTAAGTTACTTCAGTCGTGTCCGACTCTGTGCGACCCCATAGACGGCAGCCCACCAGGCTTCCCCGTCCCTGGGATTCTCCAGGCAAGAACACTGGAGTGGGTTCTAGTTGTTTAGTGGTAAAGAATCCACCTTGCAATGCAGGGGACATCGGTTTGATCCCTGGTTTTGGAAGATCCCACATGCTGTGGGGCAGTCAAGCTTATGCACCACAGCTGCTGAAGCCCATGTGCCTAGAGCTGATGCTTCACAAGAGAAGCCAAAATGACAAGAGGTTGACACACCACAGCTAGACAGTAGCCTCCCTTGCCACAACTACAGAAAGTTCACACACAGCAGCAAAGACCCAACGCAGGCAAAAATAGTACTCAATAAAACCTTAAAAAAAGAAGAACTGGTAAGAGAATTAGCAGATAGAGAAAATATGGGGCAGGAGGTTCAGAAGAACCACTCCTTAACATTTTAATTTTCTATAATTCATTGCTGTTATGTAATTCTCAGTTTCTTACCAAATTACAAATATTTTTTGAATAAATGCTTCATTTTTTGGACATTACTATTATTTACCACATTGGTGTGTATCTTACTTATTGGCTGAATTTATCACTACTAACATATCTTATAAGTTTCTACTTGTTTCTCTAATCTTTCAAGCTATTTTTGAAAAATTTTTTGTGTCATCCAAGCTAGTCAGTGAAATAAAGAGATACATGTTGTTTGGTCCATAGTGAAAGTATTGGTCTCAGTCATGTCCAGCTACTTGCGACCCCATGGACTTAGCCCACCTCTGTCCATGGAATTCTCCAGGCAAGAATACTGGAGTGGGTAGGCATTTCCTTCTCCAGGGGATCTTCCTGACCCAGGGATTGAATCTGAGTCTTCTGTATTGTAGGCAGATTTTTTACTGTCTGAGCTACCAGGGAAGCCTTGGTCCACAGTAAGGGCTGAATAAGTGATAGCTCTCATTATTAGAATTTCTGTGCTATACACAGATTTAATGAATACACATGCAAGAAGATCTGTGACTGATCTCGTCACACTCTCTTCAAATTTAGAAAACAATCAGTACTTTCTGGATTTTTGATATCTAAAAAGCTGTGTCTAATTGGAATATTCAAACAGCCAGTCCACATGTTCTGACTTTTTAAAAGCAGAAGTACAATATATTGGGAGATTTGTTTTATAAGTCAAGATACACTGTGCTTATTTCATTTCTCTATTTTTAACTGTGTATGAAACATATTTTAAAACATGTACTAACATTTTATGGAAAACAAGTTAAGGCTACTAGTTTGTGTAATGCATATAATAATCTAAGAATAATTCTATATTCTCTTGTTAGCAAGAGAGTTTTTCCTTCTATCCCATGTGCACTATTAAAGTTAATCTATGATACTAGAATCAGGAAGGAGGAGGATATTACTGAGGTAAAATTCTCCTTAGAATAAAGAGAAAAGAAAATCCTGTCTTGTAAAGTAGAGGTGAGGGACAATGGTACTTTAAACTTTGAGTGCAGGAGGAAAGGGAAGCAAGTGGTAAGATGCTTGATACCTTTTCAGACATGAAATCTGAGAAGTGAAGATTGCAGAGGTAAATTGAGAGCAAAGGGTCTTTTCCTTTACTTTCTGTTGGGAGTTGGAGAGGGTCTACCTTGTGGGTGGATGGGCCAGATGGTAGGTTTATCAAATGGAAGAGGGAGTAGCATGACTGGGCAGTGAGAGAACAAGAATGTGAATAAATACTCCCTAGCTGCTGCTTTTGACCTCCTGTGGTACAGGAAGGGCCTAAACAGCCCTGCATGTTCTAAGAGTAAGCTGAATCTAGCTGGCCAGGGAGACTGCCAGAAGAAGTAGCATCAAAGAGCTGTAAAAGTGACCCTCTAGCCAAGCACCATGGGACAGTCTGTCTGGTCAAAGAATCGGCACCCTTATGGGGATTTATGGTCAGTTGACGGTTGACATAGCTTGAATCAGCAATGAGAATGGCCAGTTCCTGGTGAAGCTGAGAGAGAACAGATGACTACGCCATGAGCTTTACACTCCCTTGTTGCCTAAAGGACTGAATTTTACCTCAAACCTCAACATCACGTCTCCACTGTATCGTAGAATAGAAAGCCCCAGAGTCAGATGTTATGGTCTGGAGGGGCCTGTTTTCTGTTTTATGAGAGAACTAGATAAAGGCTACAGGTTTAGCCTTTATCATGATAAATCGTAGCTGATAGAATTTAGTAAATCCTCTTAAGATAATAGCATGGCTGGCTGGTATGTTCCTTGCTGAAAAATCTCATTTTGAATGTCAAAAGTGAAATACTATGTTCATACAAATCCTAATATTCCACTAAGGGAATGGATGCTTCAGACACAAAAGGGCAAGCATTTATGTGAAAAGAGAAGAGAGATTCATTAGCAAGCTTCAAAATATCATCTGTTATATTTTTGGAACTACTTAGAATACCACTAAAATACTATAGTTATACATACTATTCATTGTACATAAAAACAAAGATGGTTAGAGCTAAAAGAAATGTTATAAATTATTTAGTTCAACTTCAGACAAAGAAGCTCAGATCTGAAGAGGTTCAGGTAACAAGCCTTGGGCCACACATCAAGTACAGAATTAGCTAGACAAGAACCCCTTCTTGATTCTCATTCTCGTGCCTCCTCTATTCCCTCTCATCTCCACAAATTCAATGATTCCTTATCCTTAAGCATTTATCCTTCCATCTGTAAGTACTGCAAGACACAATGCTTCATTGATTCTTCTTTTTGCAGATTCAATTTCCTGCTTAAATTCTGGCTCTAAAGGGGCTTGCTCAAAGAACTACTGCTGGGCAAATTATATGATGATCCTAGTAATTTAGAAACATCATGACAATATTAGACTTCTTAATTCTATTTTTTTAAATTGCAGTTATCTAGAGAATTCTCTATTCTGGTCAAGAAATTTTCATGATAATGGTTTTGATTTTTAAAGAGACTGAAATGTTTCTTTTAAAAGGAAGACCTAGAAAATTCTTCAACTATTATTAATTCTCATAAAATAATTTAATTGAAACTTATTGAAGCTAATTAAAAGGATAATTTCTCATTTTTGCTTTGTGGTCCCATGGACTTAATTTAACCAAAGAAGTATTTTATCTTATTTTTTTTATTTTTTGGAGGTAACCATGTGCTCAGAATCAGCATCAGGGGAACAAAATGAGAAATGCCCTCATATTTCTATTCTTCTTATGACAAAAACACCTTGCACTAATTTACTTTTTCTGAATAATTGTATCCTTTCTCATGCATGCTTTAATGATCTCATTTTTGGATGCTACTGAATGCCCTTTTTCTTAATTTTTAAAAATATTAGTTTGCCCATGTAATAATGCTGCTGCTGCTAAGTCACTTCAGTCGTGTCCAACTCTGTGTGACCCCATGGACTGCAGCCTACCAGGCTTCTCCATCCATGGGATTTTCCGGGCAACAGTATTGGAGTGGGGTGCCATTGCCTTCTCCCTCAGGTTAATAGTCAAATGTAATTCAGGAAACATTTATTTTTATTTAACACATGATAGCTCTTTCTATGTGGCAGACACTACTGGAAATGTTTCAAAAAGATTATTTCAGGTACATACTATTATATTCCAGACCACCTGATTTTATAAATGAAGAAACTGAGACAAAAAGAATACACGCTAATAATAAAACTCAGGTATTTGCTCCATAGTCTTAAACACTGATTTTTGGGAGGCAAGCCTTAGATTGGCGCAAAGGACAGCAAAATGAATGAAGCTGTATCTGTGCCTTCCAGAAACTTGGCTAACAACACACACTTAGTAGAGAGAGATGTATAAAAACAGTACTGTTGACTATGACAGAGACGAAAAAGTGTTATGGGAAAATAGAAAACGAATTTCAGAGGAAGTGACATTTAAGTTGTGTCGAGAATAAGGGGAATTTTATTGAAGCACAATGTTATTCAGCCAAAGGTTAGAAAGAAACCTTTGCTTCCCTGATAGCTCAGTTGATAAAGAATCCACCTGCAATGTGGGAGGCCCCAGTTCGATTCCTGGGTTGGGAAGATCCCCTGGAGAAGGGATAGGCTACCCAGTATTCTACTCCAGTATTCTTGGGCTTCCCTTGTGGCTCAGTTGGTAAAGAATCCACCTGCAATGAGGGAGACCTCGGTTTGATTCCTAGGTTGGGAAGATCCCCTGGAGAAGGGAAAGGTTACTCACTCCAGAATTCTTGCCTGGAGAATTCCATGGAGAGAGAAGGCTGACAGACTACAGTTCATGGTGTCGCAAAGAATTGGACACAACTGAAGCAACTTAGAGGAGAAGGCAATGGCACCCCACTCCAGTACTCTTGCCTGGAAAATCCCATGGATGGAGGGGCCTGGTGGGCTGCAGTCCATGGGGTCGCTAGGAGTCGGACACGACTGAGCGACTTCACTTTCATTTTTCACTTTCATGCATTGGAGAAGGAAATGGCAACCCACTCCAGTGTTCTTGCCTGGAGAATCCCAGGGACGGGGGAACCTGGTGGGCTGCCGTCTATGGGGTCGCACAGAGTCGGACACGACTGAAGCGACTTAGCAGCAGCAGAAGCAACTTAGTATGCACTCACATGGAATGGCAGAAAGGTTATGAAAACAAGAGAACTGGTTCACTTTCAGAAATAGTGAGTTAAAGGAAAACATGTCCCAAATATGATTGCAAATACTGACGAAAAAGAGATTAGAGCTTGTGATGTAGATCTGGAAATCATCAGGATTTATGATAGTGGGCACTGTAAGAATAGATAAATAAGGGTGGGATGAATGCAAAGTCAAAAAACTATGGTAAAAGATGATAAAATCTAGCAGAAGAAAAGTTAGTAAAGAAGAACCATCATGGATAAAGAGCATCCAAATCAGTGGGAGGAAATTTTTGAAATGGAAGCCCTCAATCTTAAATGCAGCAGACAATGTTAGTAGGAGGAAAACCATGAAATTTAACAATTGGGAGGTCAATTAGTATAAAATTCCTTTTTGGCTTGAATTTGTTAGTCTTATGTAGTTTGCTGAATAACGGCCCCCAAAGATGTCCATGTTCTAATTTCTGGCACCTGTGAATATTACTGTACATGGCAAAGAAGGGATTTTGCAGATGTGATCAAGTTAAAGATCTTGAGACAGGGAGGAGTAACCTAGATTATCAGGTTGCACTCGTGGTAAAGAAACCACCTGCCAATGCAGGATACTTAAGAGATGTGGGCTCAGTCCCTAGGTTGGAAAGATCCCCTGGAGGAGGAAATGGAAATCCACTTCAGTATTCTTGCCTGGAGAATTCCATGAACAGGAGAGCCTGACGGGCTCATAGTGTCACACAGAGTCAGATGTGACTGAAGCGATTTAGCACACATACACACAACCTGGATTATCCAGGCTGGCCAATGATGTAATCACAAGTGTCCTTATGGGAGAGACAGACGGAGGTAAAACTACAGAAAGCAATGTGAGGATGGAAGCAAAATGCTGTGCTGCTGGCTTTGAAGATGGGAAAAGGAGCCAAAGAATGCAAATAATGCAGCTGTAGAAGATGGGAAAGGCTAGGAGATGGATTTTCCCTGAGAAGTTCCTGAGGGAGCACTGCTGGTCTGTCTGCCTGTCTGTACCTCTCTTTCTCATACACACATACATACTACTTCTCTGCAGTAGCCTAAAGCAGAGCAAAGTTCAGGGGAAGGGGCAAAGTTTAATGCTGGGCTGGACTGAACTGTTTAGTATCCAGAATATGAAACTATTGGTTAATACTCAGGAATGCCCAATATGCCCAAGAGGAGCAGAAGAGATGGCTGGCAGTGGAAAAGAACAGCAGAGGCTGCATGTTAGTACTCCAGAATCCAGTGCATCCCATACACAGCATACACTGCAAATGACGTCACTGAGGTCCACCAAGAGTGGCCAATCTACAGGTTGAAAGTTTAAAAGACAGACTGAAATAGGTGGATGGTGGGAGGTGACAAAGCACATGCGAATGAAATTTCTCAGAATCAGTAGTTTTACATGAATGTTATTAAAAACTATAGTAAAGGGCTTCCCTGGTGGTTCAGTGGTAAAGAATCTGCCCGCAGTGTAGGAGACATGGGTTTGATCCCTGGTCTGGAAAGATCCCACATGCCGCAAAGCAACTAAGCCAGTGGGCCACAACTCCTGAGCCTGTGCTCTAGAGCCCAGGAGCTGCAACTGCTGAGCCCTCGTCTGCCATAACTACTGGAGCCCGCGCACCCAAGAGCCCATGCTCTGCAACAAGAGAGTCACCATGATGAGAAGCCCACACACCACAACCAGAGAGGAGCCCTCACTCGCCGCAACTAGAAAAAAGCCTGCCCAGCAATAAAGATCCAGTACAAGTAATAGACTAATAAATAACATTTTAAAAATAATAACAGTAAGTAGATACGATTCTTAAAAATGAAGTGTGAAAATAATATTATGTAAAATGCAAAATTTAATATCCTTTCAGAGGTCACAAATGCAAATGTCTAACGGCTTCCAAGTTTACGAGAAAAAAAAAAAGAGCTTAATGGAGCCCTTGGTAAACTGGAGAACACATGCCATCTAAACAGAACAACCAGCCCCTGCTACAAGAAAGATGTGACACTTCATTCTTGCCAGATTTTCTAGTTTTTAAAAAGGAAAAAAAAATTTAATATACCTTAATTTTTATATGAAATATTTTAGTTAACTAAAGGCATTGCATTCACTTTTTTTTTTTTTTTTTTTTTTTTTTACTGCTGCTGTAAGTAACAATTATCATGAATTTAGTGACTTAACACAAATTTATTCTCTTACTGTTTTCTGGAGGAGGTCAGAAACCTAAAATGAACTGGCAGGCCAATTCTCCTTTTAGAGGCTCTAGGATTGGACCCATTTCCATGGCCTTTCTGAATTCCAGAGGACACCTACATCCTTTGAATCATGGCCTCCTGGTTGCATTTTCAAAGCCAGCAGCATAATATCTTCAAATCTCTGTCCCTCTGCTTCTGTCACTGCATTTTCTTCTAACTGGTTCTGACTCTTCCAGTGTGCCTCTTGAAAGAACACCTGTGATTACAAGTGGGCTCACTAGGATAATCTCCCCATCTGAAGATCCTTAATTTAAGCACATTTGTAAAATCTCTTTTGCCATAGAAGGAGACATTCACAGATGTCAGGAATAAGGTCATGGACCTATATGGGGACTATTATTCAGTCTATTACAGCGACCAATACCAAAATTACTGTATGTTAGTCAACATGCAAAGGGCTAATGGAACACTCCAAAGATAAATCCATCCTTCAAACTGTCAACTTATAATCTTTGGAAATTTTTCTTGGGTTCTTTACAATTTATTTCATTCCTCTTGCTTCCTGTGGTCTTACATAACAAAGGGCTTCAAATGGAGAGAGACTGTGCAGTGAAAAGATAAATTTAGATAGTGGACTTTGTTTTAATGTGACTCTGTGAACCACTGTGTGGGCAATACACTTGAAATTCTGTTTTTTTGTTCTGGTTAAGGATTTTTCAAATGCATTATAATCAAATATATTTGGGAACATTTGAATATAATTTTTAAGGTATCTGACTACCAAATTATTTGCAGTTCTTCCCTAACACATCTGTCAATCAAAATAATCGTGATTTTTCATCTGGAGAAACATTCTGATTTATTGAAGTTTACCACATTGGCAAATCTACTAAAATATTTACCAAAGCAATATAACAACATATGGGGTATTTCACCTCAATTGTCCTTTTCATGTTTTCTCAGGTCTTTTTGATACACAAGAAGATATGAGATTTCTGACAACAAAATCACCATGGAGGACAAAGCAGATGGTCCCCCAAAGAAAGCATGTGTTGCCTGTGTTTTAGAAGCCAGTTTTGTCTGAAACAGAAGCAAAACCTTTTGTTTTCTAGTTAATTAACTCATTATGTTGTAGGTACATAATTCTTTTGGAAGAAACCAACCTACTTGAACAGAGAGTACAAAATATTATGTATTATGTATTCAAACCATACAAAAATTGTAAAGATGATTTTACATAAACAGGGATCTGTATTAACGTGAAAGAATTGAAGCTTAGGAAACCAGCATTTCAGTAACGTTCTAATTTCTGCCCACATAAAATCCTCTTTTGTTTGTAAATAAAAAGGGGAAATTCTTCATTGTGGCATGATCATCTGTTACCTGAACAATCAGTGAGGTCCTGTAGTTAATTACAACCTTTTTAATGGGATTTAAAGTTAGAGCTGTACTCAATTTTTTGGTACACAGATATAAAACATTTGTTCACCAAAACCAACTCATTCTCTTAGCCCTTGTATTTTGAAATAAGGGCTACTTCAGCACTTATTGATTTCCTACTAAGTTGCATTCCAGAAAGGCCTGTTTTCTAAATGGGTGTCCAACTTCTAGTGGGAAGTATCAGGGATGGGAGAAAAGATTCAAAAGCAAAAATCTGTTTAATTAGAAAATATTCAGGGGAAAAAAAAACCCTCCCATTTATTTAAATTGACTGCACTGTCATATACAAAATTGTGGGAGGGGAAAATTCCTTGAAACTAGTTTGATAGCTGAGATTATCCCAGCTTTCTCCTTTGTAGTCACTGTAGTTATCTTCATTGAGAAGGGTGATTAAAGCCATTTTGTTAATAAGAGCCTCACATACGTTAGCAGATCCATCCTGAAAGGCCAGATATTTCTGAGCTAGGTGACATGTTGAAAGAGGGGTGTGTGTGTGTGTGTGTGTGTGTGTATATATATATATATATATGTATATTAGGAGCCTCCTGAGATGACAATTTCAGGAACTGCTCCTATGTAACAAAGAAATAAAGGGCCATGCACCTAGGAAGTAGAATATTACTTGAAGACAGGCTATTGTGCTCTTCGGAAGAGGTTACATTTTCATCTACTCTTAGAATGGGCAGTGATGTTAGGATGTTATAAAACCATGCTTTTGTTGTGGAATATTTTGGAAAGCCACATTTTTTTTTCTTTACAAATAAAAGATTTTTTGTGGATGCCAGCGATACTCCACAGAAGGGAAAATGCAATGTCAAAAAAAAGACTTCCCTAATTTGAATATTTCCGAAACTTTTGATTAGGATCGTAACGTCCATTAAGAAGAAAAACAAGGCAGCAAGCATGACAAGCCTGCACATATAGATCCAGATGCGTGTTATTAGGTATTTGTTGGTTAAAACGTGTGGTACTTCATGGAAGGTGCTTACTGTTGGGACACATCTGAGAAAGCATAAAACTGCAAGGGAACAGGACTTAATTGACCACTGGAAATAAAATATGAAAAGATTTTAACTTTTTGCTGATTACATTCGTTTCTAATCCAACCCTAAAAAGGAAGCACCCTCTGCTGGATTATTTAAGATATAACTGTGACCCAAAAAAGAAAAGTAAGAGAGAGTCTAGTTATAATCAGAGAGATAAATTATTACTGTGTGTTCACAAATATCATGTTATTTACTACCTGACCTGAGTCTAAGACAAACATTTAGGAGATTGAAAACACAGCACTTATATTCTGCATTTTAGCCAGGAGCTAAATAGGATGAAGGCATGAGAGGTTTAGGGAAGTTGATCTTTTCAGGTTAACAAATGAAATACACAGTCTAATATATATTGCAACAATTAAAATACTTCAAAACTCAAAGTATATTCCATGGTTAAAGATGTAAAAATTTTTAAATCGGTCTTACAAATTCTTTCATATGTGGTGATAAAATGCTAGGTACTTTCCTGATGATAGTTTTCTAAAAATATCAAGTAAACACTCAAGTTATATTAGAAGATACTATTCAGTGACTAAGCAAATGATTCTTTAAAAAACTATTGCTCTAATAATTTTTCTATGTAGTCACTAAGATTTTTCATCTGATGTTTTTCCAGTTTACTTATTTGTTAATTAAGCTTTACTTTTGATATGTAGTATCTGGAAGTATAAGGCACCTCATTTCTTAATTGAATGAATAACTTAATTGAATGAGTAAGACACATAAACACAAACATACATGTCTAAACCATATATTCAAAAGTTAGTCTGGAAATGAACAGGCTGTTCTGTATCCTTAAGCTTCAAATGTAGGCAGAATGTGATTTGTCTATTCTAGTCAGATATATATATATATATATATCCACAGACAATCTATTCTCCACTATTCAGTATCAATCTATTAAAGATTTTTGATACAAGAATATTCTGAGATTTTACCGTAGTTAGAATAGGAATTTTGGGGGGAAAAAAAAAAACTTTTGCAGCTTGAGGTCTTATATAGCATTTTTGGAGAATACTGATCAATGTTTTTGCAATAAAGTCTGTATAAAGACAACATATTCATGTGTCTTTATAATATAGATTACAACTCCTGATACATGTATGAAAATAAAGGAATAATAATATTTAATTAAGTTGCTCCTAGGCTGATACAAAGTGGGTAGCAAAATAAAATTTAGAATACATGTCTCCCTCATTATTTCTGGGATTTTCTTGTAGAAGACTGGAAGCTACTGGAAAACAATAGCAATATCTTATTAACAGTACTTTTTTTTTAAATCCTAGATCCTAGTTAAGTAACTAGAATACTGAAAATACTAAATAAACATTTAATCATTTGAATCAAAATCTAGAATGCAAAGCTGATTTGCCTATCTGAAGCACAGGACAATTTCCTGCTTTCTCATAATAATTGTTATTAGCATGCTGAGATTTTTCTAGAGCCTTGCCCCATTTATTCTTCTCATTCAGATTTTCTCTCCCTCCCCCCCCTCCCTGAGACTTCATACTTCTCCAGTGCCTTCACCATTGGTTCTTCTGTTGGTGTATGGCTATTCTTAAACCTCCTTTGTGAACTACTACACAGTGGCAGTCCAGAGGAGGCAATAAAACCCTGCCAATGAAATAATGAGTTTTATGATGCTGAATCAGGAATCATTAAGTTTATGTAATTAAGGAAGCACTAAGACATACTTGGAAATAATAGTTTAACCTATCAGGAAGGTAAAGTTGGTAAGTGTACAGAATATCCTCCAACAGTAATCTAGTCATATTATTCCCCAAGTTAAAACTTCAATAGTTGGCCACTGCCTTTACAAGGTTAAATTCTCAAGCTTGCATGGTTCATAAGGTGCCCACGACATACTGGAGGGCTCATCACAGAATTAGTGCAGACATGGAGATTGAGTGAAATTGAAACTCTACCTCTGCTTCTTGTCAGCCCTATTACTCCATTGAGTTTCACTGCCTTCATCTGTAAAGTTGTATTAAAATGATAAACTCTTAATGACCCCATTGTGTGGAACAGAAATAACGCACATAGAATGCTTGGAAACTTAGAAAGCACTCAATTAACGCTAAGTATTATTATCATTACTTATCCAGTATCATTTCTTCCATTACCTGGTGATTACTCTAAGCTCTGTTAATATTATTTCATGGTTCTGAGTCAATAAGTGTATTTTATTTTTTCTTTGTTTATCCTACAACTCTATGTGAACCTGGTAAACTCCTAATCATCCTTCAAAACTCCATTGAAGAATATACTTTGCAATACCATTTTGGGGGGAATGGGAGGTAGAGTCTCTCCTAAGCAGTTGTTACTGCTTACTTTGTGCCAATATTATTCTTCACACATGATTTCGTTATAAATTTGTCATAGTTGTTTAGTCGCTAATTTGTGTCCAACTCTTTTGTGACTCCCTGGACTGTAGCCCACCAGGCTCCTCTGTTCATGGGATTTGTTATTATATTATAATTATTCTACCTGATACTTAACATGCAGTAGATACTAATAATGTAGTATTGAATAAAGAAATAGAACTCTATTTCATCAATATTGACTATGTGTTAATTTATAATACATGTTATTAATACTGAATACTGTAAACAATACAAAGTAAGAAAATATCTCAATGGGAAACAAAAAAAAAAAAGGAAAGAGAAGAAAGAAATGAGAAATTCAAGAGTATATAATAATAAACTCCACTAGTGTGTAAAACATTAAGAACTATGTAAGACAGCTAGACAGTGATTCATTAATAAGATACTTTTGAGGTGAAACTGTAAAACCAGGTTAAGTTTAAGCTGCGAGATGGCTTCAGAATGACAGCATGGTTTTTAGTTTTGGTTGGGGTTTCCCAGGTGGCTCAGTGGTAAAAGTCTGCCTGCCAACACAGGGAATGTGGGTTTGATCCCTGGGTTGGGAAGATCCCCTGGAGGAGGAAATGGCAACCCACGCCAGTATTCTTGCCTGGAAAATCCCATGGACATGGTAACTTGGCAGGCTACAGTCCATGGGATTGCAAAGAATCAGACATGACTGAGCATGCACACACAACTAAAATGGAAAAATATTCAGTAGAGAAAACCTTAATAATAAAAGCTAACATGGCCTGTTTAGAACAAAAACAAAATCCTTTAATTTCTACAACCCTATGGGGTGGATTCTAATGTTGCGATTTTACATATACAGAAATGAATGTCCTGAAAGATTATGGGAGTTGTTAAAGTAAATCTTATATGTTCTGACTACAAAAAAAGAAATGATAATTATGAGACACGATGGAGGTGCTAGCTAACACTAAGGCAGTAATCATATCAACACACTTTACTCATTAAAGATACACAATTTTATCTCAATAAAGTTGGAAAAAGAAAAAACATGATCAAAGCTGCTTCCAAGGACACTCAACTAGTGAGAGATTCAAGATTTAAGCCAAGCAGGATGAGATGATTTGATAGCATCACTGACTCAATGGACATAAATTTGAGCAAACTCCAGGAGAAAGTGGGACAGAGGAGGCTGGTGTGCTGCAGTCCATGGGGTCTCAAAAAGCAAGACATGACTTGGTGACTGAACAACAATGGTCTACCTCCAGAGGTCAAACTCGGTACTCTACTGCCTCATGTGTAAGTCTATATTGGGTCTGAGAGTCACTATGGGGGATACGATGATGCTGGCAAGAGGACTTGTCCTTAATGTGTGATGAGTTTGGTTACTGATTCTTCATATGTGGTTGACTCTGTTGTTGACATCAATATAATAGCTCATTCAGGCATCTTATGTGGCAGAGAAGGGGATAACCCTTCCCTGGCAGGATGGTGCTAGAAGACTTGATGATCTTCTCCACACAATCAGACAAAAAGGGGACCCACCACCCCCAAGGCAAGTTGGATGGCACATGGCTCAGTGTACACTGAGGAGAGTTTTCTCTTTCAAGGTAGCTTTCCATGTTCATTAACAAGCTGTCATCTTTATATAAATATGGACATGAGTTTGATGTGTTGGCACAGAGTGCCACCTGATCTGGGTCCTGAATCACCCTGAGACAGTTGAGAACCTTAGACCCAACTAGTCTTGTATTCTAAGGGTTGAAATATATAAGTGATATCAAAATGATATGTCATTTGTAAAAAAAAAAAACAAAATACGGAAAGGAAATGCAGGTCATACATAGAAGAACCTGGTATTAGTTTAGATTTTGAATTTTTAGATATAATACATAGTACTTTCCTACTTAACTAATAGAATTCATATGTAACTATCCAAGACACATTGCAGGGCCAGAAGTGACCTTTTATAGACATAGGGAAGCATTTTCAGGATTTAAAAAGTATCTTTTTAAAAAAATCTAAGAACTTAATATGTTACAGTGCAAAGGACATGAAAGGAGTTAACTAGGAAATTCGAGCTTCTGGAGTGTAGTCTTGATTGTGCCACTAATTAGCTAGGTAAATTTTGACAAGTTGCCAGCCCAGCACTGTGCGATGTTGCAGCTTAGAGGTACACAGGCTTCATCTTGTTCACCTTTCTTACCCAACCAACCAAGAAACTGAGACCCAGAAAGATTAAATAACTTGACAAATGGGTTATATTTTTGGCCCCTAAAATTCTCAATAGACTATTTTTTGAATAAGTGAGAAATAAATATTCCTTAAGACTCTTATTTCAAAATTCTACGATCCTTTGTGGCTTTAAGTTTTAAAAAAGAGAATTTTCCCATCTATATTAGAAATATAAAAATGTGGGTTTTTATGAAAACCCACATTTTCATATGACTGTGTAGATGTACTTAATAATTTCTAAAAATTGACAGTCTGCCTTAAGTGATTAGGCAGATAGTCTTTAATTCATCTTGCCTGGGGTAATTCCCACTGACTTCAAGCCTTAAATGAGGTATGGAGGAAAATGAGAAATGAGCCCATAGAGTTATAATATTAAAGAATCACAGAGATTGTAACCATAGAGGATTTTGACTAACTCACATTAATTATCCAATTTGTGAAAGAAATAAAAGAATTATGGAGAGCTAAATTTCTGAAAAATGAATACTTCCAGTACTGTCTAATGAAGTCATATCTTTCTATTTACAACATTTCCTTACCATTTGTATGATTTCTGAGGTGGTTTTTGTTCCTGTGATTGTTGATCTGCATTTTACAGTGTCAGCTCTCTCAGAAAGCCTGCTTATTCTTTGAAGGAGAGTTTTATCACTAGTGGAGACTGTCCCATATTAATATAGAAATTGGATTTTTAGAGCAAAACAAAAGCAAGAAACCAAAGGAAGGTTTTCCATATACTGTAGTACTGAGGACTGTCCGTCCCCCCACAACCCATGCGCACACACACACCATGGCAGGAAGTATAGAGGATAAAGGAGGGATTGGACAAGGTTTACTGTTTGTCTAATATGTTCCAGGCATTGTGAAAAACATTTTATAAGTCTCCATGTGGTCTCACAAGTTTTGACAAGTTTGGATCGTAATCAAGTCCATGTGATCCAAGGGCCGCTTTCAAGGACACTTCTCTCCCAGGCACCTACTTGCTATTTGTACTGGCTCTTTCTGAAATTTAGTTAGAAATCTAGTCTAACTAAACTGGATCCAGTCTAACTAAATCCAGTCTAACTAATTTTTAACTTTAAAACTGTCATTGTTCAAAGACTTCAAATATTTTAATTTTACTTCAGTTAAATGATGCTGGGAACTCCCTCCCTTTCCTATTTTAAAAATGTTATTCATCAGCACCTTCACTCTGAGCATTGTTTTCCTTGTATTCTCTACATTTTGCTTTTATGAACAAAAGTTTCTAATTTTTGTAGTGCTAGAGGACTAATCATTTTAATCCAAGAGAAACATGTTATTGTAAAACTTTTATGAAATTATTTAATTGGCCAATGCCAAAAGAAGGGAAGAGGAGTTGGGAACTTTAGAGTATCTATCCTAATTCACCTATTTGTCTTCGTATTCTTGTTCAGTTGATAATGAATGCATGAAATGAAGTAAGGCATTTCATGCATTGCAAAATCTGAGTTCTTTAAAAACATGTTTTTTTACAAGTTCATGAAAAATGAAAAATGAAAATAAATACTAGGATAGAATCATAACATATTATAAAACAGTTTAAAGTAAGTGAAAACCATTTAACATATGTATATGTGAGTGTGTATACAGTCAATCTCATCAAGATAATACTCAGGTGGTGTTAGTGGTAAAGAACCCGCTTGCCAGTGCAGGAGATGTAAAAGAATTGGGTTCAGTTCCTGGGTTGGGAAGATCCCCTGAAGGAAGGCATAGCAACCTACTTCATATTCTTGCCTGGAGAATCCCACAAACAGAGGAGCCTAGAGGGCTACAGTCCATAATGTTGCAGAGAGTCAGACACAACTGAAGTGACTTAGCATGCACGCATATAAAAGATGGAAAGAGAGAAAATCAGAAAACTTGTTATTAGTAGAAAATTTGTAGGTGGTAAAAATCAGTATTATAGGACTTAGGTAGGAGAGACAAATTTCTGCCCTTCTACAGTCACAAGTCCATGTAGTTTGGGAGGCAAATTCATATGTAGTGTGGTTCAATGTCAGCATTTTCAGTACCCGAAACATTGTGATAGGTGTGGTAAGTCAAGTTAGTTTACTTATAAAAAATGACTCTGAAGGTTGCCATCTTTTAATTTCCAGGTGAGAATATCAATCCTGAATCATATCATTGAGGGGATCACAGGAGATCTTGTAAAGGAGACTAAGCTTTGAGGGAAAGATGGCAAGAAGCATAGCAACTGAACAGTGCAGAGGGAGAGGTCATAGGGAGACCCAGAAAGAAGGGAATGTTAGAAAACCTCATCATGTCCGGTGGTGATACATTAGATACTCTGTAGTCTAATAGTTTTACAGACACTAGGGACAAGGACTGGGGACTGGGTAAAGAATTAGCATACTATTTCCAGACCCTTCGGTGGTTGAGACTCCTAAAGGCATGGCATTTGATGGTTCAAGGGCTGTCACACAAAACAGAAAAAGACAAAATTCATGACTACTGCTAATGTCAATTAGAGGTAGAATAGACACAGGTGGGGCTAATGGAAACACTGATGTTTCCATTTCTGGAAAGAGAAATAATGAAATTAAACAAAGTAAATAACCTGATCATTATTTCCCAGGCCTTATAGGTTGAACAAGTCTGAGTCTATCCTTGCCAACATGTGTACCTTAGAGTGAAAGTCCAAGAAATATCTGGTCAGAGAACAAGGCAGTTATCCTAACCTTGACAATTTCCAGTGCATTAATTTCTCAAAACTTAAAAAATATATCTGTCTTTTAAAGCTATAAAAAATAGAAGGCTTGAAGTGGCAAGTAAATTCAAAATTTTACATTGAATGTAATTCTTTGGTACTCTGGTACACTTCAATTGAAGGCAATGGCACCCCACTCCAGCACTCTTGCCTGGAAAATCCCATGGACAGAGGAGCCTGGTGGGCCACAGTCCTTGGGGTCGCTAAGAGTTGGACGCGACTGAGTGACTTCACTTTCACTTTCCACTTTCATGCATTGGAGAAGGAAATGGCAACCCACTCCAGTGTTCTTGCCTGGAGAGTCCCAGGGACAGGGGAGCCTGGTGGGCTGCCGTCTACGGGGTCGCACAGAGCTGGACACGACTGAAGCGACTTAGCAGCAGCAACACTTTAATTATGGCAGAGAAACAGCAAAATATTGTCAAAAGAGTTCACATTCTGCAGAGACCTGAATTCAACCTTATCTTCTATTAATTTTTTTTCTTCTGTGAGCATTGGTTTCTTCCAAATTAAAATAGAGATAATGCAGCCATGAAATTAAAAGACATTTACTCCTTGGAAGGAAAGTTATGACTAATCTAGATAGCATATTCAAAAGCAGAGACATTACTTTGCCAACAAAGGTCCGTCTAGTCAAGGCTATGGTTTTTCCAGTGGTCATGTATGGATGTGAGAGTCAGACTGTGAAGAAGGCTGAGTGCCAAAGAATTGATGCTTTTGAACTGTGGTGTTGGAGAAGACTCTTGAGAGTCCCTTGGAGTGCAAGGAGATCCAACCAGTCCATTCTGAAGGAGATCAGCCCTGGGATTTCTTTGGAAGGAATGATGCTAAAGCTGAAACTCCAGTATTTTGGCCACCTCATGTGAAGAGTTGACTCATTGGAAACGACTCTGATGGTGGGAGGGATTGGGGGCAGGAGGAGAAGGGGACAACAGAGGATGAGATGGCTGGATGCCATCACCGACTCAGTGGACATGAGTTTGAGTGAACTCCAGGGGTTAGGGAGGCCTGGCATGCTGCAGTTCATGGGGTCACAAAGAGTTGGACACGACTGAGCGACTGAACTCAACTGATACTTACTTTGTTGTGCTGTTATGAAAAGAAAACATAAATGTAGATAAAGTATCTGATTGATTATAGATGCTAAACTATCAACTAAATCCTGTTTCGATGGGAATGATATTATTTGCCTTAGTGCTAAATTTTTTTTAGATAATAATCATAATTTTTAGCTGCTAAGGTTGACTAGTAGTTGTATCTACATTTTTTTCCAAAGTGGGGAGACTGTGGCTCTCAGAATGCAATGTGACTCAGGCAGGTTTCCTACAGGAACATCAGTGGAACCCTTGGGAGCCACTCTGTATGACAATATTCCACCCTTCTTCAGCCCATTCCTTCAGTGGGTTATGACGCTGTCTCTGTGTGATCCAGCCAGGTTGGAGTAAGCCATCCCAAAGTGCTTGAACATTGCTCAAGTTTGCTTATCTTCACAAGAAATGTCTATGACATTTCTTTGCAAGCTTCCTTCTCTGCCACATATTTCCACATGAAAATAGAGAGAGGATCCTAATAGTTACATCTACTTAGAGACAACTGGATAAAGCATTTACACAGAGATCTTGCAATTGTCAATACATTGGCTATGGGTTTTAAATGGGGTTTGAAGACAAATTCAAAGAGAGCCAGATCTTTTCCTGTCACTAGGAAATACCACATGGTGCTCTTCCCACCTCCCCTCTCTCAAGACTTCAAAACATGAAACATAAAATAAAATACTGATAAACAATGAGGTCCTACTGTATAACACAGGGGAACTATATTCAATATCCTGGGATAAATCATAATGGAAAATAATATTAAAAAGATTGTATATATGTATATAACTGAGTCACATTACTGCATAGCAGAAATTAACACACCATTGTAAATCAACTATACTCCAATAAAAATAAATTTAAAAATATCAAGTTACTATCATCCACTGAATATGAGGTGTAAAATATCAGGAAATGAACTAACATATAATTACCACCCCTCCAACCCCCACCTCACCAGTTTATCTGGTATATCTGTTCAATTTTCAGCTAAGATCTCTCAACAACTCATTTAGGATTCCATGAGGATCCCAGATATGTTTAGATTGCATATGGAAATACTTCATGTTTATGAAATGAAACATTTCCACTTAATACACATGCCCTGAAGACCTACACTGTGAAAGCAATTTTGGGAATAAAAAGGAAAATAGGATACAATAATTGCTGTCAAAGAATTTTCCATTTAGTGAAAGAGAAAGTCATACACACATAAACTATAATACTAAGCAGAGTTTAGTGATGTTATAAAGAACAGTCACAATAATGGGATGAGAAAAAATTAATTATAGTCCAAGAAATGGGGAAATGCTCACAGAACGAGGTCACATTTAAATTGAAAAGGGGATAAAATGAAAAATATCAACAGGTGAGTATAAATGTTCAGCATGAGAACAATTTCCAGTGCCAAGGGTAAGACCACAGAGCATCATCAAGCAGGGCTGGAGTGGTCCAGGTGGGTGAGAGCTGAAGGTCAGCGGGAGCTCCATCAGTCAAATTTAAATAAAATGTTAAGTGTAGACAGGGGAAGACTATAAGGTGAGAGACTGGCAGGCAGAAGTAGGGATGATGTCACTGCACTTTGAGCATGTTCAGTTTGAGATGTTAGCAGAACTCTAGGTTCTCTTTGTGTAAGAGACAGTTGAAACATTTAACCTGGGGCTTAATGGGAATGATAGAAACTGAAAACTATGAAAACAGTGACTTCAATCATCATTACAAAGGCAGTTGTTATAGTCATCAAGATTAAGGTTGTGGCTGGACCTATGGAAGTAGATGAACTGACCCAACAGGAAGTAATGGATCAAGACCAGAGGAAGGAGGAGAGATCCTACCTTCAGGGCACCAACACAGGGCCCATTAGAGAGAGAGAGAAAGAAACATTAGAGAAATCAGAAAAGTGCATTGTCATAGAATTCAAGCACTGAAAAAGCTTCAAACACATGTATACCTGTGGCGGATTCATTTTGATATTTGGCAAAACTAATACAATTATGTAAAGTTTAAAAATAAAATAAAATTAAAAAAAGAAAAAGAGCTGGTTGTGAAACGAGTGGTGAATTCTATATGAAGACTGAGGGTGATATGCATAGCAAAATAAAAAGTCTCTACTTACAGATTTGGTGAAGGTCATTCGTGTCTTTTTACAAAGGTGTCAGCAGAGCCAACAGATGAAAGGAGACTTAAGCCAGAAAGAAAAACACCAATACAGTATACTAACGCATATATATGGAATTTAGAAAGATGGTAACAATAACCCTGTGTACGAGACAGCAAAAGAGACACTGATGTCTAGAACAGTCTTATGGACTCTGTGGGAGAGGGAGAGGGTGGGAAGATTTGGGAGAATGGCATTGAAACATGTAAAATATCATGTATGAAACAAGTTGCCAGTCCAGGTTCGATGCACGATACTGGATGCTTGGGGCTGGTGCACTGGGATGACCCAGAGGGATGGAATGGGGAGGGAGGAGGGAGGAGGGTTCAGGATGGGGAACACATGTATACCTGTGGCTGATTCATTTTGATATTTGGCAAAACTAATACAGTTATGTAAAGTTTAAAAATAAAATTAAATTAAATTAAAAAAAAAATAAATCCACCAAAAAAAAAAAAAAAAGAAAAAGGAGATGGAGTTAGTGGATGTGAAACTGGTGGAAGGGAACTGATGGATTTTCAGGAATGATAGCTATAAGTGTCTCCTGAAGAGAGATCTACAATGTTAAGTTGCTAGTTTCCAAGTACTGTTTGGCCCAGGCCCTAGGGCTTGTGTGTCAGGTTCCTGGGAGATGATTCAAGCTAAAGATCTTGATTATTTGGGAAGAAGAATAATTAAGAAAGCTATGATCATCATCCTTACTTCACTGGCTCACAGGATGGGATTGCCAGGACAGAAGCAGAAATTGCCATGTGAAATAAACAAGTGATATAGCAGAAAAAAATAAAGAACCAGGAGACTCACTGTAGTTTTTCTTACCCTTATCCTTCTGACTCTAAGCCTGCTGGAGAGAGCAAACCTGTGAGTTGGAGGGACCCAGGAAGTCATGGAAACTGGGAGTTTAAATCTTTTAAGATTAGTCCCTAGTCCCTTGATGTTTTTGTTTTTGTTTTTTTCCTCCAGATCAATATGGCTTTACATCAAGACAGCCTTAAGAATTCTCCTTAGCTTAACTAAACTTCACACAGGATTTTCTCGAGTATTTCCCTGGCCTTCCTTTTCTCAGAACACTTACTTTAGAAAACTTGGAATTGTACTTTCTCTGCCTCTTGGAGATGTAAATCTTTTCCTAGTCTCTTGCCAGTTTTGCAACCCAGACATGTCTTTGTCAAGGACCCGGGAGCCATCCTTTTCAAATACAATCATCAAGAAAGATAGTGCCCCTCTCTCCCAGTCTCTGTGGGAGGGTAGAAACCTAACTTGCTAAGTGCCAATTTGCAAATAGAGATGGCCTAATCACATTGACCAACTCCCCACAGTGTCCTCCAGGACTTTCCCACTAAGTCACCTCAGCCCTTAAAAATCCTCCTGCCCCTTGTTTCACTGAAGTTGAGTTCAGCCTCTCTCGTTTTTTGTAATAATCTGAACTCCCATTACAATAACCTTGAATAGTCTTTCCTTGTCTGCTTAATTTTGTCTGGTGTAATTTTTCTTGGATACTTGTAAGCTGCAAGGTTGGTTATCTTTGGAGCTTTGATTCTTAATCTTTTCTTTCTTCTGTGCATGTCTATCCTCCTAGGTTAGCTAAATCTGGAGAGGCAAGAATGACTATTTTCCTGCTAGGTGGATAGACTATGGGGATAACTTGGAAACATGGCCTCATAGCATGGAAACTGATAAATCAGTCAGCAAAATAGAAGTATTTTAGCCCTTTCCCTGACATGCAATATTGACAACACACATTAATTTAAAATGTGTTTTTTAAATAAAGAAATGTCTGGCAATACTTCCTGATGTTAAGGAGCTTGTCATACATCTCTCTGTATTTGAGATACTTCATATAAGGTGAGTGTGATTGTGAATGAGAGAATCTGAGCTCTAGGACATCCACGTGGTTTAGATTCACCTGCCTCCCATATGTGAAGGAAAATGCTGTCTTTTTAAAAAAAGTTATAAAGTATGTATTGAGAAAAAATTCAGCACATGAAGAAGCTGCTTGGAAGAAGTTGCTTTTCCAAACCAAACAACTTGGTCATTTTATTTTTATCCCTGAAATGCCTAAAGGCACCAGTCAACATTGTGAGCTAATGTTTGAAAATGAAGCTGTACTTGAGTCATATGAAGCCAGAAATAAAAACAATAAACTAAGCAAAAATGCACTTTCTTGTGTGGGTGAAATACTATCATTTAAAAATAGCCAAGAGGACCTTTCTGCAAAGTTTATTTACAATAAATGTAGTTGCTAGGCCATGTGCTAACTTTTGGATAACTCCAATTTTTGCTAGATATTGATACATTCTAGAAAAAAAAAGTATTATAGTAGAAGTGCTGACATTGCCACAGTATCATTTTCTTTAAATGCCATATGGTTCTGATCTAGCATCTTGCATCTTGGAAGTAAGTAGACACACATTATTAGCAAAATGCTCATCCCAACCCAAATAAGTTTGGATGCTGAACTAAAAAATAAAAAAAAAACTCCAGCCCTATTTGCCACTTGAACTTCATAGGATAGTATTTCTCATTTCATAAGATCCCTGATTTTCTAGTGGCAAATTTCTGTGGGAAACACTTTTACTGGATGTTAAGGGACTACCTCCTGCAACAAAAATAACCCCATGCTTTTATTTTTACTGAAGAGTAAGGTGTCAATATAAAACAAGTTCAGATGATACAGAGGAGAGAATTGAGTAAGAAATAAGAATGAAACCCATACAGCATTCCCCTCCTGCATCTGATCATTAAGGCATAAAGGAAATCCATTGAATGTGTCCCCAGTATATACTCCTGAAGTATTATATGAGAACGACAGAACCTTCACAGGAGTTTAGAAAGCAAATTTCACACCGAATTCTTTTATCATTTGAAGGGGAAGGTGTGACTTCAACATTCAAAAAAATCTACAAAGGCTGTGTTTGGGTTAAAGAAATAAAAAGATACATACTCCTGACAATCTTCTCATACCACAAAACTGAGCCCACATTTCTCCCTATTAAATGTGCCAGTGTGGCTTTGTGACTGTTCACCCAAAAAGGTCACTTCGCATTTCAGATCCCGCAATGGGGACCCACTAGTTGAATGCCAATGGCCAGAGAAGTCAAACAGATGAACTTGGCAGCCACTGTCTCTACAACTTTAAAAACTCAAACTCTGCTTCTTACCATAGAATAACATTCCACCCCACCAAGAGAAAAAAAAAAAAAAAAATGTAGAGGTATCAGTGAGGGTCTGAGTGAAAAAGAGGAATAATGCTTTGCAAAATCCCCCAAGACTGGCTGGGCTTTTTCATGACAATGAAGAAATGTCAGTGGGGGTTGATTGGGCAGTGTGTGTGTGTTTGGGAGAAGAGAGAATGGGAGAAATACTGAAAGACTGAATTTTTACATCTGAAATGTCATTTGGAAATCACTTGTATACTCCTAGCCAAAGCCCCAAACTCTTTCCCTTGCTATTAAGAATGGGCTACAAACAGGTCAATCTGCTGTTTAAAAAAAAAAAAAAAAGTGGCTTTGACACCAGCCATTTTAAGTTATTGATGGCTTGAAGTTTCTAGCATTTCCCTCCACTCTGGTGTGGTGTGAACAGGAAGATGTTGATCTGTTATTTATGTAACAGCCTGATGAAAAAAATTGAGCACATGCTTCCCTTCTATTTGTCTTCTGTATTAATTTCATCTTGAGGTCAGGCTGAAAATGCTATAGGTGCTGAAGGCTGCATGTTATCAGCATTATTGTTTAATATGCCATCAACCACCAGTGTTAAGTGGACTTATAATCACTGCCATGGCCCTCCCAGGAATCATTAATCTGGGGTTGACTCTGAAAAAAAAATCATTTAAAATTGTGACATTTAAAAAATAAAGATAAAAAGTTCTGAAAGGAATAGAAGTTATCCATGCCAGGGTCCTCCTGGCACCATAAATCAACGTTTGTTAGAGCTCCAGATCAGTAGAGCATAACACAGAAATACAGCCTTTTGTGCAGTCACCCAGCTGCCATGTACCATCTCAGCCTCTGCCCTCACTAAACCACTCCTATTTTTGACCACTATTTTCACAACATTGAGTATAATTTTGGAAAACACACACAAGAAGCAGGTGACAAGGAGAAAACAGGTGCAGTGCAAAAAATCTTTTAAGTGGAAATACCAAGTTCATTCTGAGTCTGACATTTGCTACTGGGCTACCCCAAGGGCTGCAGGTTGTCTCAGTCTACTGAGCTTCCTGAATGGAGATCCATGAGGGCAGTGCCTTGCTGGCTGCAGAGGGTCACCTCTAAAGGGTGTTTGCAAAGTGTGCTGGGGAAGTGGGCTTGGTAGCCTCCCTTCACACAATTCTAGTTAGAGCTTTTTATCCTGAGGGGATAGAGAAGTGGAAATCCAGAATATCTGCTTTTAGCTTGGGAATTTCGGAAAATGACAAAATCATTAGGAAGATGGATGTTAAGGCATGGTTTGTACACTTGCTACAATAGATACTCCCTTTTCCCCAATTGTGACACTTAAGAGCTAAAAATTAGTCATCATGTCATATTAGAACTTTGCTAGTAATTCCAAACAGTACACAGCACAGATTAAATGCAAGAAGCATGTGTGTCTCATCTTGGATGAGGGTCACCAAGCCACAGGACGTTTTGTATATTCTAATAATTAATAAGTGAAAAGGCTTGCTAAACTACTCCTCTTTTCTCAAAGAAGTCAAGAAAGAAGAATATCAGCTCTTTCTATTTTTATCTTACTCAACAAAGGAATAAAATGGTTTCTAAAGTCTTTGCAAAATAATTTATCTTTCCAAATGCATTTGAAGAGTTAGAGATAAATACTCCTGTTTTGAGAAGGCATCCAAGCCGTAATAGAAAGTGAAATAAAGGGCTCATGTGGAAAGCTGCATGCTGCATGCTGCAACTTGATTGTTCACACTTCAAAGCAATCTTAAGAAAAACTGTAAATAAGGACTAGACATAAAACTCTGCGGACACCTGGGAATACTCAGCCCACTGCACAACAGAACACAGTCTGAATCCTGGCAAACAGCCAAGCTCCGAGGATAAATCTGGAAAGGCTTAATGTGCGCTGGAGAACTGAGATGCTCAGAGACTATGTGGGTGTACTTAGCGTCGTGCCACTTAGAGAACTCATTTGACTTCCCTGCATATAAAATCGACCTGGTCATCATGTGTTATGCCAGATTCCTGCACTGCTGGCATCCTCATAACAAAATCCAGAGTTTTCTAGGAAGGACGCACCTTTCTCAAGAGACACTTGTCGCTCACTCTCCTTTTTAATGCTCATTTGGACTTATTAGAATCTCTGAAGCAGCTCCTCAAACATGTTGACAAAATGAAGATACACTCAGGAAGGCAATTGGCTGAGGATTACTTAATCTGAGTCATCTAATAACAAAGCTTTTGACTGAGTCATCTAGCCAAGTCCCCACAGCTATCCTCAATACAACACTGCTTTTCTCTTTGCAAGAGGACAGACTGCTGCAATGTCTAATGTCTACAAACTGAGCCCAAGGTTTTGTTGTTGTTTTTTTTTTCCCTTGCATTGCTCATCTTAATATAGTCTCAGTTGTTTAAGTTTATGTCATCTACTTTCCAGATTAAGGCTCTTTGGAACAGAACCACTATAATAAAGATAGGCAAAAGATCACTTGTGTATTTTAAAATGGGAAATGCACAGACATTGCACAGATTTCTTTTCCCTCCATGATAGTCTGGTAATAAAAAATTTTAATACAAAAACCTTTCATCTTCAAAGGGATCTGAAAAAAAGGTAATTATTCGATGCAACAGCAAATGTTAGATTTCTATTAAGTTAGCTCAATTTTCCAATTTCTCTTTTCCATCCCTCAGCATACATTTCCTTCTTGCTGGCTTTGCCAGAAAAATAACAGCTTCACATTTTATCCCTGAGCTAAAACCCATCAAATAATTGACAAAATCTTAGCTAACTTGAAAAGTGACTTCCATAAAACTTGGTCTGCTATTTGAGGGGGATATTCTGCCCTCAGTAAATAAATATATACCTTTCCTCCATTTGTTGGCAGCTGGAAGAGAAAACTCTTCAAACATAAACTTTCTTATAAAGCTAAGTAAGTGTTTTTTGTGCTACTATGAGTCATACCTGAGCAAGTCTTTTATTCCTTTGTGATTTTATCAAAGTTCAGATATTTTGAGAAGATCTTGGAATTTTCCAAATAGTGTTCACATATGGCATTCTCCAGCTCTCCATTTTTTGCAAAAAGATATTAAGACTAACCCAGAGCCAGACATGCTCTCTTCATGTATTTCATATTCAATTAGTTAATTTCTTAAGACAGCAATGACTTCAACACTGCAAATGACCATATTCCCATGTGCTTACAGCCGACAAGATACAGGCAGTGAAATGAAAAGAAACTGCCTGAATATGGCTTCTGCTGCCATTTGTTGCTGTATTCTTATTAAAATCTGTGTTGGTAAATTATTTTGAGGTGTACAAGTATCACAGAGCTGATATTCAGTACGTGTCACCACTATCGGTTATAGTACTACTACTACTAAGTCGCTTCAGTCGTGTCCAACTCTGTGCGACCCCATAGATGGCAGCCCACCAGGCTCCACCGACCCTGGGATTCTCCAGGCAAGAACACTGGAGTGGAGTGGGTTGCCATTTCCTTCTCCAATGCATGAAAGTGAAAAGTCAAACTGAAGTCATTCAGTCGTGTCTGACTCTTAGCGACCCCATGGACTGCAGCCTACCAGGCTCCTCCGTCCATGGGATTTGCCAGGCAAGAGTACTGGAGTGGGGTGCCATTGCCTTCTCCAACTATTGGTTATACCTGTTGTTAAAACACTGAAGAACTTTTGTACAGGTTGGTGGGTAACTGCAGGTCCCCCTAAGTGTCTCTTTGTTCTTTGCCATCGATCTGGTCTCAGCGAGGACCATCAGGCATCCCCCTCAACTCCATCAACTGCTACTGCCTAATACATGGGCACCAGGGTCTCCTTGGCCTCTGCTCCTGAATTAGGTCTAGAGTCTCTTCTGGATACTTGTTGCCCATTCCATAAATATATTTTAAAACTCACCCCAGGTTGTATGAACTACTGAAGCAATGGGGTCAGTGTGCTGAAGCTGAATCCTTAATTCTGCCATTTAACTGCTTGAACTTGGGTGAATTGTTTAACTGCTCTTTGTTCCCATCATTTCCTCTAGAAAACAGGAATAATAAAACTTAGCTTACAGGGGTTTTGTACACATTAGCCAAGATACCAAAAAAATGTATGTGAAATGCTTAGAATAGTGCCTTTCAGTACATGTTTGATACCGTTGTGTTCTTTGCTACCTGGAGAGAGAATGGACTCAAATTCTTTCATTATGAATTTCGAATTCTTCCACTAGATAATACCTCTCTGGCTCAAATATTGCTAGTCATATAATAAGGCACTAGACTACAGCTCTTGCCTGGCAAATCCCATGGGTGAAGGAGCCTGGTAGGCTGCAGTCCATGGGGTCGCTAAGAGTCAGACACAACTGAGCGACTTCCCTTTTACTTTTCACTTTCATGCATTGGAGAAGGAAATGGCAACCCACTCCAGTGTTCTTGCCTGGAGAATCCCAGGGACGGGGGAGCCTGGTGGGCTGCCGTCTATGGGGTCGCACAGAGTCGGACATGACTGAAGTGACTTAGCAGCAGCAGCAGCAGACTACAACAACCATTTGAGTGAGAAATGAAGTCCATTTTCATTTATCATTAATTTAAAAGGTTATTGACTCTGGATTATTGTATTCTGATTCTCCTTATTTATAATGATGGTATATAAACAGAAAGACTAGAGTTAAAACTTGCAGGCGCTAAGTCAAGTAAAATTTGAATTTTACTGCATGAGAAAGAGAGAGTACCTCATGGCCACCAAGTCCTGACCTTTCAGAAGGACAATCTGAATACTTACACTCACAAAAAACACTTATTACCTGACCCACAAGTGGAAGCAGGGGGTAGTAGTTGGTGAAGAGATCACATAAGAATGAGGTGGTCAAGGGAGATGCAATGCTTTATACCAGAGGACTGAAGTAGTGTGTGGTCTTTCCTCTTCATTCAAACCAATAGGTTCATCTCAAAACTAGCTTCTGTTTTCTGCATAACTGCCAAACCCTGTTACTACTGATGTGTGTTGGAGGGCCAGGTGGGGGCAGGAGGTGGAGGGGAGGGCTTATTAAGAGGTGGGGATAAAAAGAGACAAATGAAAGGGAGATGCCAGCTAATCCAATTAAATGGCCTTCCTTCTTTCTGTGAATTAAGTATCACCTTCTTTTAACGCCCCAACTTTCTGTGAGAAGATGGGGCAAGAATTAGCCATGGGAACAACTGATTATTCTGTTGACACCTACTACACTGCCAGATATTCCAGGCTGTGAGGCACCCTTCATGACTACATTCTGCACCATAAAATAATTTAAATCGAACAGCATAAAAATAAAATGGATACGTAAACTTGGCTCAGTGTCAGTCCGAGAAGCAATCACACACACATATTTTGTGAATGAAAATAGAACGAAGCAGGCAAATTGCAAGTTGTCACATTTTGGAAAATTGTAGGAAAATAAATTTTTTTTTTCTTAGAAATAGCCCAATTCAAACTTTTTTCCTGGCTATTATTTTTATTTATTAACTTATTTAAACAGGTTCTCCTCTCAAAAATGACTCTTTGATAAAAGTTAAATTGTTCTGTCAGAGATAATATGATTCCATTTTGACCTGGCCACAGTTGCCTAACTTAGTTTTAGTTTTTAACTAAAGGGGAGAGTACACCTCAGATATGCAGATGACACCACCCTTATGGCAGAAAGCGAAGAGGAACTGAAAAGCCTCTTGATGAAAGTGAAAGTGGAGAGTGAAAAAGTTGACTTAAAGCTCAACATTCAGAAAATGAAGATCATGGCATCTGGTCCCATCACTTCATGGGAAATAAATGGGGAAACAGTGGAAACACTGTCAGACTTTATTTTTTGGGGCTCCAAAATCACTGCAGATGGTGACTGCAGCCATGAAATTAAAAGACGCTTACTTCTTGGAAGAAAAGTTATGACCAACCTAGATAACATATTGAAAATCAGAGACATTACTTTGCCAACAAAGGTCCATCTAGTCAAGGCTATGGTTTTTCCTGTGGTCATGTATGGATGTGAGAGTCGGACTGTGAAGAAAGCTGAGTGCCAAAGAATTGATGCTTTTGAACTGTGGTATTGGAGAAGACTCTTGAGAGTCCCTTGGACTGCAAGGAGATCCAACCAGTCCATTCTGAAGGAGATCAGCCCTGGGTGTTCTTTGGAAGGAATGATGCTAAAGCTGAAACTCCAGTACTTTGGCCACCTCATGCGAAGAGTTGACTCATTGGAAAAGACTCTGATGCTGGGAGGGATTGGGGGCAGGAGGAGAAGGGGACGACAGAGGATGAGATGGCTGGATGGCATCACTGACTCGATGGATGTGAGTTTGAGTGAACTCCGGGAGTTGGTGATGGACAGGGAGGCCTGGCGTGCTGCGATTCATGGGGTCGCAAAGAATCGGACACGACTGAGCGACTGAACTGACTAACTGAAAGTGCCACTGGTGGTTGTTTTCAAAACTCATTACCAAACTTGAGGACATGTATGTTTTCTTATATATTTTATTTAAGAAGTATTATAGTTGTTGGAGAAGGAAACGGCAACCCACTCCAGTACTCTTGCCTGGAGAATTCCATGGATGGAGGAGCCTGGTAGGCTACAGTCCATGGGGTCGTAAAGAGTCAGACATGACTGAGCGACTTCACTTTCTTTCTTTCTATAGTTCCTTTTGGAGAAGGAAATGGCAACCCACTCTAGTGTTCTTGGCTGGAGAATCCCATGGACGGAGGGGCCTGGTGGGCTACAGTCTGTGGGGTTGCAAAGAATCAGACACGACTAAGCAACTAATACACATTATAGTTTTGGAACACTTTCAAACTCATTCTATGAGGCCACAATCATCGTGATACCCAAACCAGACAAAGACACCATAAAAAAAGAAAACTACAGGCCAATATCACTGAAGAACAGAGATGTAAAAATCCAACAAAATTATAGCAAAGAGAATTCAACAACACATTAAAAAGATCATACACTATGATCAAATAGGGTTTATCCCAGGGATTCAAGGATTCTTCAATATATTCAAATCAATCAATGTGATACACATATTAACAAATTGAAAGATAAAAACCATATGATAACAGATGAAGGAAAAGCTTTCAACAAAATTCAGCACCCATTTAGGATAAAAAACAACCAAAAACTCTTCAAAAAATAGGCATAGAAGTAAAGTACCTTCACATAATAAAGGCCATCCATATACAACAAACCCACAGCAAACATTATTCTCAATGGTGAAAAACTGAAAGCATTCCCCCTAAGATCAGGAACAAGACAAGGGTGTCCACTTTCATCACTATTATTCAACATAGTTCTGGAAGTCCTACCTATGGCAATCAGAGAATAAAAAGAAATAAAAGGAATCTAGATTGGAAAGAAAGAAGTAAAACTTTTTAACCTTTTTTTTTCTTTTTTGGCAAATAACAAATACCAAAGGACTGGAGTGTGCAGTCTTGTCCTCTTCATTCAAACCAATAGGTTTGCAAATAACATGATACCTAAAAGACACTAACAGAAAACACAAAAAAACCCAAACATAGAAAACCCAAAAGACACTATCAGAAAATTACTAGAGCTTCTCAGTGAATTTATTAAAGTGGCAGGATACAAAATTAGTACACAGAAATCACTTGCATTCCTATATACTAACAATGAAAAATCAGAAAGAGAAATTAAGGAATCAACCCCATTTACCATTGCAACAAAAAGAAGAAAATATCTAGAAATAAACCTATGTAAGGAGACAAAAGAGATGTACACAGAAACAAGATACTGATGAAAGAAATCAAAGATGACATAAATAGATGGAGGGATGCTCCATGCTTCTGGGTTGGAATAATCAATCCTGTGGAAATGACTATACTACCAAACACAATTGACAGATTCAACACAATCCTGATTATATTACCAGTGGCATTTTTTACACAAAAGACCCTGAACAGCCAAAGCAATCTTAAGAATAATGAATCTGGAAGAATCAGCTTACCTAATTTCAGACTATACTACAAAGCTACAGTCATCAAGACAGTATGGTACTGGAATAGATGGATGGAACAAGATAGAAAGCCCAGAGATAAACACACACACCTATGGGCACCTTATCTGTGAGAAAGGATGCAAGAATATACAATGGGAAAAAGATTGTCTCTTCAGTAAGTGGTGCTGGTAGAACTGGATAACTATGTGTACAAGAATGAAATTAGAACACTTCCTAACACCATACACAAAGATAAACTCCAAACAGATAAAAGACCTAAATATAAGGCCAGAAGCTATAAAACTCTTGGAAGAAAACATAGGCAGAACACTGTATGTCATAAATCATAGCAAGATCCTCTATGAACCACTTCCTAGAATAATGGAAATAAAAACAAAAGTAAACAAGTGGAACCTAATGAAACTTAAAAGTTTTTGCACAGCAAATAAAATATAAACAAGGTGAAAAGACAGTCCTCAGAATGGGAGAAAATAATAGCAAATTAAACAACTGACAAAGGATTAATTTCTAAAATATATAAGCAGCTCATACAACTCAATACCAGAAAAACAAACAACCCAGTCAAAAAGTGGGCAAAAGACCTAAATAGACATTTCTCCAAAGAAGACATAGAGATGGCTAATAAACACATAAAGAGATGCTCAACATCACACATTATTAGAGAAATGCAAATCAAAAATACAATGAGATATCACCTCACTCCAGTCAGAATGGCCATCAGCAAAAAATTCACCAACAGCAAGTGCTGGAGAGGATGTGGAGAAAAGGGAACCCTCTTGCACTGCCAGTGGGAATGTAAATTGATACAGTCACTATGGAAGACAGTATGGGAGATTCCTTAAAAAAAAAAAAAAAAAAAAAAACTAGGACTAAAACCACCATAGGACCCAGCAATACCACTTCTAGGCATATATCTTGAGGAAACCAAAACTGAAAAAGACACGCATATCTCAGTGTTCACTGTAGCACTATTTACAATAGCTGGGACATGGAAGATCCATCAACAGATGAACAAAGAAGTTGTGGTACATATATACAATGGAATACTACTCAGCCATAAAAAGGAATAATTTGAGTCAGTTTTAATGAGGTGGATGAACACAGAACCTATTATATAGAGTGAAGTAAATCAAAAAGAGAAAAACAAATATCACATATTAACACATATATATGGAATCTAGAAAGATGATATGGATGAACCTATTCACAGGGCAGCAATGGAGACACAGACATAGAGAACATGCACAAGGGTCGGGGAGAGGAAGGAGAGGGTTAGATGAATGGAGAGAGCAGCGTGGAAGCATATCCACTAGCATATGTAAAATAGACAGCCAATGGAAATTTGCTCTGTGACTTATGAAACTCAAACCAGGGCTCTGTAACAACCTAGAAGGGTGGGAGATGGGAGGATGGTTCGAGACGGAGCGGACATGTGTACATCTATGGCTGATTCATGTTGATGTATGGTAGAAATCAAGCCAATATTGTAAAGCAATCAATCAATTACAAATAAATACATATTTTTAAAAGGATATTAAAAAAGTATTATAGCTTTGAATTTTACATTTATGTCTATAGTACATCTTAAATCAATTTTTTGAAAGGTGTAAGATCTGTGTCCCAATATTTTTGTTTACATGCTGATGTGAAATTTTTTCAGCATCATTTACTGAAGAGACTTGTCTTGAAATCAGGGAATGTGAATTGTTCAACTTAATTCTTCAGTACTTTGGTACCTATTCTAGTTCCTTGTCTTTTCATATAAACTTTAAAATCAATTTTTTAATACCAGTGAAATATTTTACTGAGATTTTGATTTGGATTACACTGAATCTAAAGGTTGACACCGGAAGGAGTGTTTTGAGTACATGTTCTATTAGATTTGTACCAAAGAATTTCATTTTGGGGGTACTACTACAGATAGTAATTTTTAAAATTCCAAATTCCATTCATTCTTTGCTGGTATTTTTGTACTGAACTTTGTATTAAAAGACCTAGTTATACTCAATTATTAGTTCTAGGATTTTTTTCTTATTGATTTTTGTGTATCCACCATAAATAATCCTATTATCTATTAATTACACAGTCTTATTTCTTTCTATCCCATATATAAAGTTTTATTTTCTTGTGTTATTACTTTAGCTGGTACTTCTACTTCAGTGTTGATTAGGACTGTTGAGAAAGGACATAATTGTCGTGTTCCTGATCTTAAAGGGAACTTGTCTAAATACTCCCCATTAAATATACTGTTTGCTGTTGGTTATATGTAGAGATTCTTTATCAAATTGAGGAAGTTATCTTGTATTCCTCATTAGCTGAGGGTTTTTATCCTAAATGGTGTGTTTCAAATTTTTTGTGTGTGTGTCAACTGATGTGTTCATGTTTTCTTTAATATATTTCTATGATGGATATGTGATTTTATATTGTAAAATACTTGGATCAAATTCCATTTTAGCTATCAACTTTTATTTTATTTCATTTTTGAAACATGATGCTTGAGGTAACTCAAAAGGGAATAAATTGGCTGCTGAATGTAAGAGGCAGGCTTATGTAAGTGAGTCTCTGCTGAGCTGAGAAAGGCAATGCATATCAAGCTCTATATCTAACAAAACTCTCACAGAGCTGGCCTGTTACCATGAGATGCTATGAGTTCTCAGTTGCTTTCCTGGGAAATCTGAACCTCAGGTGACTGCCGAATTATACAACATGGGGTGCTGCAAAGAAACTTAATATTTTACCTCTTAGTTATATATGATGATACTCCCCAAAATTATTGCCAGGGTGAAGGGAGAGAATGTTCAAGAAAAGCATCTCCTAGATTTGGAGGGAGTTCATATACAATCTTGCCACAAAAGTTATATAAATAAAATAAATCTAGTGATAGTTATACTAGAGAAATTTGTTACTTTCATATTTTTTTGTAGGTAGGAAGAATAATGAAGAAATAAGGTAAGATGGTCTTATTTTTAGGTCTTTAATCAACCCTAAATGTAAGACCAGAAACCACAAACCCTTAGTAGAAAACATAGGCAGATACCCTCTGACATAGATTATAGCAATATTTTAGAAACAAAAGCAAAAATAAACAAATGGGATCTAATTAAACGTAAAAGCTTTTGCACAAGGAAACTGTCTACAAAATGAAAAGTCAACCTACTAATGATATGCAAATGATATGACTAAGAGGTTAATAGTCAAAATATATAAACAACTCATACAATTCAATAGCAAAACAAATAAACAATCCAGTCAAAAATGCACAGAAGACTTGAATAAACATTTTTCCAAATAAGACATAGAGATGGCTAAAAGTAACACGAAGAGATGCTCAACATAGCTAACTGTTCAGTTCAGTTCAGTCACTCAGTCGTGTCCAACTCTTTGTGACCCCATGAATCACAGCACGCCAGGCCTCCCTGTCCATCACCGACTTCTGGAGTTCACTCAAACTCACATCCATCGAGTCGGTGATGCCATCCAGCCATCTCATCCTCTGTCATCCCCTTCTCCTCCTGCCCCCAATCCCTCTCAGCTAACTGTTAGAGAAGTACAAATCAAAACAACAATGAGATATCACTTTATTCTTGTTGGAATGGCTATCATCAAGAAGACAATGGATAACAAATGCTGGTGAGTATGTTGAGAAAGGGGACACTTTTGGCAGAAATGTAAATTGGCACAGTCATCATGGAAAACAGTAGGGAAGGTCCTCAAAAAACTAAAAGTAGAACTATCATATAATCCAGAAATACCACTCCTGGATATGTATTCAAAGAAAATAAAAACATTAAATCTAAAATATACATGCACTCCAATATTCCTAACAACATTATTTACAATAGCCAAGATATGGAAACAACCTAAGTATCTAAGTATTCATCAACAGATGAATGTATAAAGATGATGTGGTGTGTACACACACATACATACATACAATAACTGAATATTACTCAGCAACAAAAAAGAATGAAAATTAACCATTTGCAACAACATGGATGTACCTGGAGGGCATTAGGCTTAGTGAGATAATTCAGAGAAAGATAAATGCTGTATGTTACCACTTATACATGGAATCTAATATATAAAATCAATGATTATAACGAAATAGAAACAGATTCATAGATTACAGAAAACAAACTAGCATTTATCAGTTAGGAGAGGAAGTAGGGGAAGGGCAAGATGAGGTATAAGATAATGTATTAGAAACTGCTATGCATAAAATAAAAATGCTACAAGGATACACTGTACAGCACAGGGAATATAGTCAATGATTTAAAATAACTTTAAATGGAGTATCAGTTCAGATCAGTTGTTCAGTCATGTCCAACTCTTTGTGACTCCATGGACTGCAGCATGCCTGGCCTCCCTGTCGACCAACTCCTGGAGTTTACCCAAACTCATCTCCAATGAATTGGTGATGCCATCCAACCATCTCATCCTCCATTGCCCCTTCTTCCGCCTTCAATCTTTCCCAGCATCAGGGTTTTTTCAATTGATTCAGTTCTTTTCATCAGGTGGCCAAAGTATTAGAGTTCAGCTTCAATCCTTCCAAATGAATATTCAGGACTACTTTCCTTTAGGATGGATTGATTGGATATCCTTGCTCTCCAAAGGACTCTTGAGAGTCTTCTCCAACACCACAGTTCAAAAGCATCAATTCTTTGGCACTCAGCCTTCTTCACAGTCCAACTCTCACATCCATACATGACCACTGGAAAAACCATAGCCTTGACTAGATGGACCTTTGTTGGCAAAGTATTGCCTCTGTTTTTTAATATGCTGTCTAGGTTGGTCATAACTTTCTTTCAAGGAGCAAGCGTCTTTTAATTTCATGGCTGCAGTCACCATCTGCAGTGATTTTGGAGCCCCCAAAAAAGTCTGTCACTGTTTCCACTGTTTCGCCATCTATTTGCCATGAAGTGATGGGACCAGATGCCATGATCTTAGTTTTCTGAATCTTGAGCTTAAAGCTCAAGCTTAAAGCCAGCTTTTTCAGTCTCCTCTTTCACTTTCATCAAGAAGCTCTTTAGTTCTTTGCTTTTTGCCGTAAGGGTGGTTTCATCTGCATATCTGAGGTTATTGATATTTCTCCTGGCAATCTTGATTCCAGCTTGTGCTTCTTCCAGCCCAGCGTTTCTCATGATGTACTCTGCATATAAGTTAAATAAACAGAGTGGCAATATACAGCCTTGATGTACTCCTTTCCCTATTTGGATCCAGTCTGTTGTTCCATGTCCAGTTCTAACTGTTGCTTCCTGACCTACATACAGATTTCTCAAGAGGGAGGTCAGGTGGTCTGGTATTCCTACCTGTTTAAGAATTTTTCAGAGCTTGTTGTGATCCACACAGTCAAAGGCTTTGGCATAATCAATAAAGCAGAAGTAGAGGTTTTTCTGGAACTCTCTTGCTTTTTTGATGATCCAGCAGATGTTGGCAATTTGATCTCTGGTTCCTCTGCCTTCTCTAAAACCAGCTTAAACATCTGAAGTTCACGGTTCATGTACTATTGAAGCCTGGCTTGGGAATTTTGAGCATTACTTTACTAGCATGTGAGATGAGTACAATTGCATGGTAGTTCAAGCATTCTTTGGCACTGGAGTATAATCTATAAAAAACTTTAATCACCATGTTGTACACCTAAAACTAATATTGTATGTCAACTATACCTAATTTTTTTAATAAAGAAGAAAGAAGCTAAGATGAGCTACATCCCAAGTTAGGTAGTGATCCAGGCTTTTGTCTGGGCAGATATGGGCATCCCCTCTTGCACTTACCTCCTCATGTACAGAAATACTGCCAGACAGGGGAGGATAGGAATTGATATTCATGTTCCTACTTACACAAAAATGTCTGTAGGTAAGCGGAAGTTTCATCAACCAATCTCCCTGACAGAAGAATTTTAACCGTAGGCTCTAAAAAGTGTATAACCTGTAGAACTTACCAGTTATTCTTGTGATTTTTATATAGCTATATCCAGATAGAAATAGCTTTATGTGGATTTAACCACCGTAGTGGTATTGGGTGAATAAACACACCACGTAGGCTATGCTTCTGTATATATAGTGGAAGAAAATCTACAGAAACAGCACTTTTACTGCTTACTGGTGGTTACACACATAAAACACATTGTATTAGTGGTAGGTCACTTTTTGTAAAAAGAATGTGATATAAAAACTAGAGGTGGTGCACTCTATTGCAGAGCTCACATTAAAACTTTACCAGGCTCACACATACTAAAAGCAAAAATTTTATGTAAAATATGAAAAAAATATTGCTCATATAGGCTACCTCTATTTTGATATGATGCCCTCAGCCTTAGACATAATGTCAGAATTTCAGTGACCTTATGCCTTAGGCATAATTTTATAGTTATTAGCCTGAAGTGCTTCTTAAAATATACTAAATGAATCGTACATATTAATTACTTTCAACACAGGGACATGGATATGGAGATAATGTACATGGGTCCATTGACTGATTTACTTCTGTTATTGGTATAAAATAACATTCATTGTCTCTGAGATTTTGTAATATTTTAAAGAAGCTTTTTATACTCTATTTCATTGGTAACATGTACTATTAAAACATTTATGTTGAAATATAGAAAAAGTATGATAGTAATGGCCATCATCTAAACATATAGATTTTAGTTAATTTAGTATACTATTATATATAATTGTAGGGTTCTGAAAGTAGAATGTTTGAGACTATTTTCCTTCTATTACTTAACTCAGTTTTTTTTACATGCATGGTTTCTGGACAGATTTTTCTATGTTATTGTGACTCAATGGTGGGGCTGAAACATGAGGTTTTTCTGAATTGGTCTGATAACAGACTAGTAAAAATACAAGGACAAATATGTCAGTTTTTAAACTGTCAGTAAATAAAAGCTAATGAGATTCAGATATCACTTGAAATAAGGAACTCTAGAGGACCTATTCAGAGAAGGCAATGGCACCCCACTCCAGTGCTCTTGCCTGGAAAATCCCATGGATGGAGGAGCCTGGTGGGCTGCAGTCCATGGGGTCGCTAGAGTCGGACACGACTGAGCGACTTCACTTTCACTTTTTACTTTCATGCATTGGAGAAGGAAATGGCAACCCACTCCAGTGTTCTTGCCTGGAGAATCCCAGGGACAGGGGAGACTGGTGGGCTGCTTTCTATGGGGTCGCACAGAGTCGGACATGACTGAAGTGACTTAGCAGCAGCAGCAGCAGAGGACCTATTTGTGATTGACAAATACTATCCTTATTAACACAGGTGAGAAAATTCCTAAATGATATAATATAGTACTTATATAAAAGATAGGAATCTCTTTTCTTAGGTTTGGGATCCAAACTGTGTTTCTTCCCGCACAGATAAAATTTATTTTTTCCTTATTTCTAGTCCAGTGTCCCAAAAAATCATCTGAAATATGATTCCAAGCCTAAGGAAGTATACAGAAACTTATTTGTGTTTTTTTTTAATCACAGCTTCAAGGTCTATGACTTCTGCTGTTTGTCAACTGTGTAATTAATTCTAGTTTGTGTCAACCTCTTAAACTAATGTTAGAAAAAGCATTTCCATATATGTAATTCATTATTTTTCCTATAAATTAGAAGCTGCATAATGAAGAACACAATTTTGTCATGTAAGAATGAATTAAAACATGTGGTATTCAATTCAATATCTTGCCCAATCATGTCTTTATTCAAAATGCTGTTATTCTTCTTACCTTGGATTTTTTTTTTACCTTAAATTTTGTTTTTAAAAATAATGCATTAAGTATTTTTTATCTTGATCATGAGTTTTTGGCACCCAAGGCAAGTGCCTCACTCCCTTCACCCAAACCCTAGTTCTGCACCAAGCTACTACCTAAACTCTGACGTGACCAGGTAGTGTGTTTGGTTCTTTACAAATTAAACATGCTTTAGAGTGCAGAGGGCTTCCCTCATAGCTGAGTTGGTAAGGAATCTGCCTGCAATGCAGGAGACCCAGGTTCTATCCCTGGGTGCGGAAGATCCCCTGGAGAAGGAAATGGCAACCCATTCCAGTATTCTTGCCTGAAAAATCTCATGGACAGAGGAGCCTGGCAGGGCTACAGTCCATGGGGTTGCAAGAGTCAGACACAATTTAGCATCTAAACCAGCAACCAGCAACCAGGCAGAGTGCAGAGCGATATAAAAGGCAAGGTAAAACTGGTTTAAAACTTTGTCTGATATTTAGGCACATAGTAAGGGTTTTTTAAAAAAATAATTTGGAGGATTTTAATGCCTTAAAACACATAGTAAAGTCATATAAACAAAATAGCAAAGGAGAGTTCAACCTTCATATTCTCGTGTATATTTATATATACACTGGAAAACAGAATCACATAGAAAATTCACTACAGAATTTAAAAACTCTCAACATGGGGAACAGAGAGAACATATCTCAACATAATAAATTCGACTCATGACAAGCCCTTAGCTAACATCATACTCAATGATGAAATGGCAAAAGCATTTCTTCTAAAATCAGAAACAAGACAAGGATACCCACTCTCATTACTTTTATTCAATACAGAATTGGTCAGAGCTATTAGTCAAGAAAAAGAAATGAATGACATTCAAATCAGAAAGGAAGAAGTAAAACTGTCACTATTTGCAGACAACATATTATATAGAAAACCTTAATGACTCCACCAGAAAACTGTTGAACAAATTCAGTAAAGTCGTGGGATTAAAAATCAATATACAAAACCTGCTGTGTATCTATACACTAATAAGTTATCAGAAAGAGAAACATGGAATAAAATCCTTTTTACAATTTCATCAAAGAGAATAAAATATCTGGGAATAAGTTAAGTCTAAGAGGTAAAAAATGTGTACACTGAAAACTAAGACATTGGTGAAACAAATTGAAGAAGACACAAATAATGGAAAGATATTCCATGCTCATGGACTGGGGGAAAAAAAATGGTATTGTTGAAATATCTATGCTGTCCAAAGTAGTCTACAGATTCAATGTCATCAAAATGCCAATTAGAACCAGTCACAGAAATAGAATAAACAAACCTAAAATATGTATGGAACCACATACATGAAGCCTGAATAGCAAAAGAAATCTTGAGAAAGAATAAAGTTGGAGGCATCATGCTCCCTGGTTTCAAATTATGTTACAAGGCTTTAATATTCAACAGTATGGTATTGTTATAAAAACAAAAACATAGGTAAATGCAACAGGATCAAAACCCAGAAATAAATCCACACGTATGTGGTCAAGTAGTTTACAACAAAGGACCCAAAAACATACAATGAGGAAAGGACTGTCTCTTCAATGAACAGTGTTGGGAAAACTGGACAGCCCTTGGCAAAAGGATGGAATTGGACCTCTATCTTACTCTGTACACAAAAACTAACTCAAAATAGATTAAAGTTTTGAATTAAGATGTAAAACCATAAAACATGAGAGGAAAATGCAGGTGATAAGCTCCTTGACATCAGTCTTGGTGATAATTTTTTTTTTTTTGATTTGACACCAAAATCAAAGTCTACAACAGCAAAAATAATCAAATTGGACTACATCAAATAGAAAGCTTCTATACAACAAAGGAAACCTTCAACAGTATGAAAAGGTTACTTAATTAGTGGGAGAAAATATTTGCAAAGCATTCATCTGATAAGAGGATAATATCCAAAATATACAAATAATTCACAAAACTCAATAGCAAAAAAGAAAGTTCAATTAAAAAAATGGGCATAGAATCCAAAGAGACATTTTTTTCCCCCAAAGAAGACACACAGATGGCTGAGCATACATGAAAACATACTCAATACCATTAATCATCAGGGAAATGCAAATGCTATAATGGCTATCATCAAAAGGCAAGAAATAACAGTTGGTGAGGATATGGAGAAAAGGAAAGTCTTGTGCACTGTTGGTGGAAATGAAAATCAGAGAGGCCACAATGGAAAAACAGTATGGAGTTTCCCCAGAGAGTTAAAAGTAGAATTATCATATGATACAACCATTCCACTACTGAGTATTTATTCAAAAAACCCAAAACACTAGCCTGAAGAAACATGCATTCCTATATTCACTGCAGCATTATTTACATAGTCAATATGTGGAAACAATCTAACTGCACATCAATAGATGAATGAAATAAGACATGGTCTCAGTGAGACCACACGCAATGAGATATTCTGCAGCCATAAAAAGAATGAAAGCTGGCCATTTGCAACAATATGGATGGACCTATAGGGTATTATACTAAATGAAATGTCAGGGAAAGACAAATGCCATATGATTTTACTTATATGTGGAATCTAAAACAAAAATCTGAGCTCATAGATATCGAGTATATGTTGGTGGTTCCCAGGGACAAGAGGTTGGGGGTGGGTGAACTGGTGAAGGGGGTCAAAAGGTATTATAGCCATGTAAGATGGCAAAATTAATTGACTGGCCATTATCTCATCTCTCTCCCTTTACTTGACCCTCCCTATTCTCCAAGAAACAAAAATAACTGAAATTAGGCCACTTAATAATCTCAAACTGATCTGTAAGAGTTCAAGTGGAAGGAAGAGTCACACATCCCTTGCTTTACATCAAAACTGTAGATGATTAAGCTTAGTGAAGAAGGCATGTAAAAAACTGAGATAGGCCAAAAGCTAGGCCTCTACTGTCAAGTAGTTTAACTAAGTCATAAATGCAAAGAAAAAGTTCTTGAAGGGAATTAAAAGTGCACTCCAGTGAACACAGAGATTATAAGAGAAACAGCCTTACTGAGAATATGAAGGAAGCTTTAGAGGTCTGGGCAGAAGACTGAACCAGCCACAACCTTCCTTTAAACCAAAGCCTAACCCAGAGAAAGACTCTAACTCTCTTCAATTCTATGAAGGCTGAGAGAGATGAAGAAATTGCAGAAGAAAATTTTGAAGCTAGCAGGGGTTGGTTCATGAGGTTTAAGAAAAGAAGCCATCTCCATAAAATCTAAGTGCAAGAGGAAGCAGCAGATGCTGATGTAGAAGCAGCAGCAAGTTATCCAGAAGATTTAGCTAAGATGAAGGTGGCTACACTAAATGACAGATTTTCAATATAAACAATACAGCCTGTTGTTGGAAGAAGATGCCATCTAGGACTTTCATAGCTAGAGGAGAGAAGTCAATGCCCGGCTTGATAACTTCAAAGTACAGGCTGACTCTCCTGTTAGCGGCTAATGCGGCTGCTGACTTGGCCCCTGCATTAAATGAGCCAAGGCTTATTTACCATTCTGAAAATCCTAGGGCCTTAAGAATTATGCTAAATCTACTCTGTCTGTGCTTTCTAAATGGAACAACAAAGCCTGGATGACAGTGCATCTGCTGACAACATGGTTAGTGAATATTTTAAGTCCACTGATGAGACCTACTGCACACACACACACACACACACACACACAAAATCCTTTCAAAATATTACTCTTCATCGATGACACACCTGGTCACCTGAGAGCTCTGATGGAGATATATGAGACTGATGTTTTCTTGCCTGCTAACACAACATCTATTCTGTAGCCCATGGATCAAGAAGTAATTTCATTTTAAAGTCTTATTATTTAAGAAATGCATTTCATAAGGCTATAGATGCCATAGATAATGATTTCTCTGATGGAGCTAGGCAAAGACAATTGAAAGCCTTCTATACAGAATTCATCATTCTAGATGTCATTAAGAAAATTCATGATCCATAGGAAGAAGTCAAAATACCAACATTATTAGGAATTTGGAAGAAGTTGATTCCATCCCTCATGGAAGATTTTGAGAGGTTCAAGTCTTCCATGGGGGAAGTAACTTTAGATGTAGTGGAAATGGCAAGAGAACTAGAAGTGGAACCTACAGATTGGACTTAATTGCTGTAATTTCATCATAAAACTTGAACAGATGAGTTACTTCTTATGGATGAACAAAAAAAGAGGTTTCTTGGGATGGAATCAATTTCTGGTAAAAATTCTGTAGAGACTGTTGAAATGACAGCAAACTATATAGACTATTACATAAACTTGGTTTATAAAGCAGTGGCAGTGTTTGAGAGAACTGACTCCAGTTTTGAAAGAAGTTCTGCTGTGGAAAAAATGCTATCAAACAGCATTGCATAATACAGAGGTATTGTTTGTAAATAAAGTAATAATTGATGAAGCAAACTTCATTGTCTTATTTTAAGGAATAAAAGAAGCACCATCCAAATGGAGGTAAGACTTTCTACCAACAAAAAGATTATAACTCACAGCTCTGATGATGGTTGGAATTAACAATGAAGCATTTTTAAAGTTAGTACATTGTTTTTTCCAGGCACAGTGCTATTGTACACTTAGTAGACTAAGTACAGTACAAAATAAATATATTTTATATACACTGGGAAACCAAAAATTTGTGTGACTAGCTTTATTGCATTATTCACTTTATTGGGGGTAGTCTGGAACTGAACCCAAAATATCTCTAGGTATACCTCTAATAGAAGTTGCTAAAAGAGTAGATGTTTGAAGTTTTTATCACAAGAACTGCCACTGTATATAGTGATGGATGTTAACTACACTTATCTTGGTGATCAATTCACAATATACACAAACGTTAAAATTATGTTGTATATTTGAAACTAATAAAATATTATATAATATACCTCAATATAAATAATTTGTATTATGACAGCTGGGAAGTCAGGGGCAAGCTGATTATGTAATCACATTTGTAGATCACATTTCAAATGCAATAACCAAACCAGAAATCTTTCTGCTTTGTATTAGATGTTTTCTGTACCCTTAAAAGAATTGGATAACTTAATAATCAAATTTTTGCCTAATAATGTTTAGTGTTGATGACTATCAGAAAGAGAAACCAATCTTGTCTTTGAGATTCCTAGCGAATAAACACAAAGAAAGAATAGTATCTACTTCCCTTGCTTGGGCAGCTAGAACCCTGTCATTTCTGGTATCCTCTGTTTTAATAGGTAATAAGATCTATCCAGTGTTGGGAAAAGTCTTCCAGTATTAAATTATAAATCATGTAAATGCATTTTCATAAATGTATGTTGTTTATTTTTTATTAAACTGAAAGTAAAATGAACTGAAAAGAATATTTTAATGATTCTATTAAGGTTTCAATTATATATTTTTTCACTCCAGATTTTCAGAAATTGATGGACCTTTGAGATTCTCTAGTCCAGTCCTCTCATTGGCCAAGAAAGAAGCTAAGAGAAGTGAATGACTTACCTGAGGTCACAAAGCTAATTAACTGTAGAACCTAAATTAAACCCTGGTCCTTTGGGCACAAGTCAGTAAAATCTAGGGCTGAAGTGAATGAGGGGCATTGTTAAGAATACCTCCAGTTTGAAATCTCTCATTATTTTTTCCATTCCCTTTTTTCAGTTAAAATTTTCAAGTATAATTTTCTATATACAGTCAATATTCAATTCAATGAGTTTAGACAAATGCACATTAGATTCAGAACAGTTCAATCTCTAAAAAAATGCCTTTGTGCAAATTCTTGTACACCACTTCTGAGTGCAGGCAATCAGAGATAAATATTTTTGTCATTATAGATTAGGTCTAGTCATAGAATTTCATTAGAGTTACCCAGGTACAGACCTTTTGTGTCTGGATTTACTACGTAAGCATATTTCTTAGAGTCATGCATGTTTTTGGTTGAGTAGTATTTCACTGAATGAGTATCTGTTTATCCTTTCATCTCTTAGAACTTGAGGTTGTCCTGATTTTTGCCTATGAATAAAGCTTCTATAATATTGGGGTGCACAAGTTTTTGTATGGAAATATGCTTTCATTTCTCTGGTACAGATACATTAAAGTGGAATTGCTGAGTCCTCTGATGAACTTACATTAAACTAGATTAAAAAAGAAAAGAACACTGCTAAACAATTCTCTAAAGCACCATCTTACATTCTCATCAGTGAGGTAAGAGAATTCCCATTGTTCCATTTCCTTGCCCACTTCAGGCATTGCTAGACACTTTAACTTTCCAATTTTTGTTTGTGAAATTTTGTTTTTCTTCTTTCAAAACTGTTTTGGATATTCTGTATTTTTTGTATTTCCATAAAAACTAAAAAATCTTTTTCGATTTTCATTTCAAAAATTTTGGAGAGGTTAAAATGAGGTATAATTGACATACAACATTGTTTCAGATGCACAATATAATGACTCACTATTTTTATATACTGCAAAACAATCACCATGATGAGTCTAGTTAGCATCCATCTCTATTTACAGTGACAGAATTTTTTATTAACTATGGTCACCAGGCAATATGTTATTTCCCTACAGCTTATTTATTTTATAAATGGAAGCATTTATCAACTTTCACATAAGGTTTTGAATTGGACTGTCAGTGTTTAGAGAAAGCCTCCTGGGATTTTTACTGAGATTGCACAAAATCTATGGATGACTTGGTCAGGGGGTGGGGAGGAGTGTCTTGCATATTTAAAAAATTTATTCTTAGGTTTGATGCTTTCATTTTCATTTTCTTTCTAATTGCTTATGGCTTGAATGTAGAAATGCAGTTGATTTATGTATATTGACCTATTGATTTACTGTATATTATGTATATTATCATGTTACATTAGTAAACTACCTAATTCATTCCAGCTTCCCTGGTGGCTCAGATGGTAAAGAATCGGCCTGCAATGCGGGAGACCTGGGATTGATCCCTGGGTTGGGAAGATCCCCTGGAGGAGGGCATGGTGACCCACTGCAATATTCTTGCCTGGAGAATACCCATGGACAGAGGAGCCTGGTGGACTACAGTCCATGGGGTCTCAAAGAGTCAGACCCAACTGAGCAACTAAACACACACACAGCTTTTGTATAGAATTTTTTTTTTTTACGTGCATGATCTTGTCTTCTGTGAATAAACAATATTTTATTCTTTCTTTTCAACCTACATCTCTTTTATTTTTCTTTTTTCATTGGGTAGGACCTGCAGCACATTACCGAATGGAAGTGCTGTAAGCAACCATCCTTACTTTGTTCAAATGCTTAAAAATAATTATTTAGTTTATCACAATTAATTCTGCTGTTAGCTATAGTCTTTGGTTTTTAGCTGTACTTCAGAGTTTAACAATGTTTGTTTATTCATGGTTTGCTGATAATTTTACTATAAATGAGTGCTTCATTTTGTAATTTTTTTTTTCTAAATCTCATGAGCTGATCATCTGAATTTCTTTCTTTTTTTCAGTATGGAGACTAACACTGTTTAACTTTCGAATGCTAAGCCTATCATGAATTCCCAGTACTCCATTTGGTCATTATGTAGTATCATTTTTATAGAGTACAGATATGATTTTCTTGAGAATTTGGTTAAGGACTTAGGTGTCTATGTTCATGAATATTATTGCTTTGTGATTTTCTTTTCCTGTCATTTCTTTGTATCATTTTGGTATCAGAGTAACACCTGGTCTCAACAAACTATTTCCTCTCTTTTCTAAAATAGTTTACAGAATATTTATATTACTTATGACTTTTTTAAAATAAAATTCACCAGTGAACCCATGTGGGTCCAGAGCTAACATTTTGGAAGGCTTTTAATTACGATTTCAACTTCTTTAATAGATGTAAGGCAATTTCAATTTCGAAGCAGTGTATTAAAATTTACAGTTCAGTTCTGATATTTTTGTCTTTCAAAGGATTTGTCAATTGTTTATAAGTTGTTGGCAATAATGCCTTTTTGCTTTTTAAATCTCTGAAGACTAATTATTCTTGATATTGGTAATTTGTGTGTGGTTATTTATTTTTATATTAATCATTCCAGCTAGATGCTATCAATATTATTAATTAGAATAAAACAAGCTTAGAATGCTTTGCAAATTTGCATTGTATTGCATGATTTCTTTTTTGTTTTGCCTGCGTTTTCTTTCACTGATCCCTGCTCTTATCTTCATTATTTTATTCCTTGTACTTATTTTGGTTTTAGTTTGCACTTTTTCCTCCTACTTTACTACAGTAGAAGCTAAGAGAGTAGAAACTCTCTCTTCACTCCTATAGGAGCATTTAAAACTATAAAAATTTTAAAATATACTGCCTTATCTGAACCCCATAGATATTGATGGTGATTATTGATTTTCATTTAAAATATTTTCTAATTACCCTTATGATTCCTCCTTTGATCCACAAGCTATTTAAAGGCATGTTGCTTATATTTCTGTTTTAAAGCATTTTCTAGATATCTTTTTAGTTTGATTCTACTCTGATCTGAGAACACCCTCTTTATAATTCAATCATCTTTTAAAACCACCAGTACTTGGTCAGTGACCTATATGCACTTCAAAAGTATGTGCATTTTGCCACTGTTCAGTGGGGTTTTCTATAAATGTTGATTAGCTCAATTTGATTGATACTATTCTTCAATTTTCCTATATTCTTACTGATTTTCCATTTGTTTAGTTATTTACTTAGTGAACAAGTAGCAGCGAGGATGCCTATCTAATTGTGGATTTGTTTGTATCTCCTTTTGGTTTGGTTAGTTTTTGCCTTATGGATTTTGAAGCTTGAGTGTGAGGTACATATTTATCTTGCATTATTAAGTCTTCTTGCTGAATTGACACTTCTGTCATATGCAAGATCTCTTTTTATTTATGAAAATGCACCTTGCCCTGGAGTCTAAAAAGGTTAATATCAAAATCGCTACTCCAGTTTTTTTAGACAGTATTTGCATGGTTTATCTTTTTTATCCTTTTACTTGTAAATTACCTGTGTCTCATATTTAATATATGAATTTTATATACACCATAGTGTAGAAGTCTTCCATGTATGATAATTTCTTTCTTTTGATGGGAGTATTTACCATACATGTACAGTTAATCTAATTTTCTTTTTTAGTAGCATTTAATTTCTCATTTGGTTATTAGTTTTCTATTTGTCTCTCCTCTTCTCTCTCATTCATTGTTTCATTTTCCCTTTTTCCTTTTCTTTTAGATTAGTGAGTTACTGTCCATTGTCACCAAGAGTTGGACATGACTTGAAGTGACTTAGTATGCACATCTGCAGAGTTGTGTCCATATTTTTGGAGGCTCAGATGGTAAAGAATCTGCCTGCAATGCGGGAGACTTGGGTTTCATCGCTGGGTTGGGCAGATTCCCTGGAGAAGGAAATGGCTACCCACTCCAGTAGTTTTGCCTGGAGAATCCCCATGGACAGAGGAGGCTTGCAGGCTACAGTCCCTGGGGTCACAAAGAGTCGGACACAACTGAGCGACTAAGCATATGCATATATGGCAGAAGAGTCTTAGGGCAGTATACCTCCATTTAATCTTCTCATATTATTTATACTCTTATTCCCATACTTTTTACTTCTCAATATGTATTATAACATCCATATAACAATAATATAAATATTACACTTGTTGATTTTTTTTGAAATTGTGAATCATTTATAAAGAAACTTAAAAAGGACAAAAAATATTAATTTATTCACATATTTAAATTTTGTTTGTTTTTACAATAAAATACACTTGAGTTTCCATTGGGTAGAATTTTCCTTTAGCCTGAAGAATCTCCTGTTAATGTCTTGCAGCACAGCTTTGTTGGTGATACATTTTCTTAATTTTGTCTATAAGAAAATGTCTCCATTTCATGTTCACTTTTTATGAAAATTTCATTGAATGTAGGACTTTAGATTCACAGGGGTTTTGGTTGTGGTTTTCAAGACTTTAAAGATGTCATCACACTACTTTTTTTGCGTTGCTTTTGATAAGATGGCAACTCTGAGTCTTTTCTTTCTCTGCAAGCATTAAGTTTTTTCCCTTTTTAAAAAATACTGTTGTTGATACCATTAGTTTTAGGCAACTTGATTAAGGTGTACATTGTTATGGTTTTCTTTATGTCTTTCCATTTTGGGAATCAGTGAAATTTGGGGATCATTGGGATTTTAGTTTTCATCAAATTTGGAAATTGATGTTTGTTTCAAAAGTTAAATAGACTTTATTTTTTTGAGCAGTTTTAGGTTCACAGTAAAACTGAGGGGGAAGATTCAGAGATTTCCCATTTACACCCTGTGACTACTCATATCTAGCCTTTACCATTATCAACATCTTTCAACAAAATGATAAATTTGTTACAACTGATCAGCGTGCATTGACAAATCATTACTCAATGTCCATAGCTTACATAGGCTTCATTCTTGGTGCTGCATATTCTTAGAGTATGGATAAATGTATAACAATACACATGAGCTTCCCTAGTAGCTCAGATGGTAAAGAATCTACCTGAATTGCAGGAGACCTGGGTTTGATACCTGGGTCAAGAAAATCCCCTGGAGAAAGAAATGGCTACCTACTCCAGCATTATTGCCTGGAGAACTCCATGGGCAGAGGAGCAAAGCAGATTGCAAAGAGTAGGACACGACTGAGCAATTTAACAACATAATGATGTATATCTACATCAGCGTTAAATAGAGTTGTTTGCTGCCATACAAATCCTCTGCTTTTCACACTATTCATCCCTCTTTCCCCTCACACCTTGGCAGCTACTGATTTTTTCACAATTCACATAGTTGGAGTCATACAGAAGGCAGCCTTTTCAGATTGTCATCTCATAATTAGTAGGTTGCATTTAACAATTCTCCATGTCTTTTCATGGCTTGAAAGTGAATTTTCATGACACTGAATAATGTAAGTTTTATTGACTATGCCAAAGCCTTTGACTGTGTGGACCACAACAAACTCTGGAAAATTCTTAAAGATATGGGAATATCAGACCACCTGACCTGCCTCTTGAGAAATCTGTATGCAGGTCAGGAAGTAACAGTTAGAACTAGACATGGAACAACAGACTGGTTCCAAATCAGGAAAAAAGTACATCAAGGATGTATATCGTCACCCCACTTATTTAACTTATATGCAGAGTATATCATGAGAGACACTAGGCTGGATGAAGCACAAGCTGGAATCAAGATTGTTGGGAGAAATATCAATAACCTCAGATATGCAGTGGAGAAGGCAATGGCAACCCACTCCAGTACTCTTGCCTGGAAAATTCCATGACTGGAGGAGCCTGGTAGGCTGCAGTCCATGGGGTCGCTAATAGTCAGACATGACTGAGCGACTTCACTTTCACTTTTCACTTTCATTGGAGAAGGAAATGGCAACCCACTCCAGTGCTCTTGCCTGGAGATCCCAGGGATGGGAGAGCCTGGTGGGCTGCCGTTTATGGGGTCGCACAGAATTGGACATGACTGAAGCAACTTAGCAGCAGCAATGCAGATGACACCACCCTTATAGCAGAAAGTGAAGAAATAGTAAAGAGCTTCTTGATGAAAGTGAAAGAGGAGAGTGAAAAAGTTGGCTTAGAACTCAAGATTCAGAAAACTAAGATCATGGCATCTGGTTCCATCACTTCATGGCAAATAGATTGGGGAACCAGTGGAAACAGTGGCAGAGTTTTTTTGGAGCTCCAAAATCAGTCCTGAGTGTTCATCGGAAGGACTGATGTTGAAGCTGAAACTCTAATAGTTTGGCCACCTGATGCAAAGAACTGACTCACTGGAAAAGACTCTGATGCTGGGAAAGATTGAAGGCAGAAGAAGGGGCCAACAGAGGATAAGATAGTTGGATGGCATCACCGACTCAATGGACATGAGTTTGAGTAAATTCCAGGAGTTGCTGGTGGACAGGGAGGCCTGGAATGCTGCAGTCCATGGGGTTGTCATAAACAGTCAAACTCGACTGAGCAACTGAACTGAAGTTGGGCGGTAAAGAAGGCTGAGCACTGAAGAACTGATGCTTTTGAATTGTGGTGTTGGAGAAGACTCTTGAGAGTCCCTTGGACTGCAAGGAGATCAAACCAGTCAATCCTAAAGAAAATCAACCCTGAATATTCACTGGAAGGACTGATGCCGAAGCTCCAATACTTTGGCCACCTGATGTGAAGAGCTGATTCATTAGAAAAGACCCTGATGCTTGGAAAGATTGAAGGCAGAAGAAGAAAGCAATGACAGAGAATGAGATGGTTGAATGGCATCACCAACTCAATGGACATGAGTTTGAGTAAGCTCCAGGAGATGGTGAAGGACAGGGATGTGTGACATGCTGCAGTCCATGGGGTTGTTGTAAAGAGTCTGACATGACTGAGTGATTGAACAACAACATTTCATAATCTATACGTACGACAGTTTATCCATCCCCTACTGGTGGACATCTTGATTCCTTCCAAGTTTTGCCAATTAAAAATAAAGCTTCTATGAACATCCATGGGAAGGTTTTTGTGTAGAAACAATTTTCAATACCTTTAGGTAAATACTAAGGAGCATGATTGCAGAATAAGGTAAGGAAGTGTTTAGTTTATAAGAAACTACCAAATGTCTCCGAAAGTAATCTTACCATTTGCAGTCCCATCACGAAGATGGTGTGATAGGAAAGTTCCTGTTTTTCCATCTTCTTGCCAGAATTTGAGGTCACTGTTCCAGATTTTGGCCATTCCAATAGATGTGCAGTAGTAGCTCATTTTAGTTTGCATTTCCCTGATAAACATGTAATGCAGAACATCTTCTTCTGTGATTATTTGTCTTCTGTATGTCTTATATGGTAAGGTTTCTGTTGAGGTCTTTGTCTTATTTTAATCAGTTGTTTTCTTACTGTTGAGTTTTATGAGCTTGGAGTGCATTTTGGGTAACAGTTCTTTTATGAGCTGTGTCTTTTGCAAATATTTCCTCCCAATCTGTAGCTTGTCTTTTCATTCTCTTTCACTGTCGTTCACAGAGTAGACATTTTTAATTTCAATGAATTCTTGCTTATCAATTAATTCCTTCATATAACATGCCTTTCATGTTGTATTTAAGTGTCATTGTCAAGCCCAAAGTTTTTTCTCTGTATCTTTCAAGAGGTTTATAGTTTTGCATTTGATGTTTTTAGGTCTTGATCCATTCTAGCTAACTTTTTGAACCCACTCCAGTGTTCTTGCCTGGAGAATCCCAGGGACGGGGGAGCCTGGTAGGCTGCCGTCTATGGGGTCGCACAGAGATGGACAAGACTGAAGTGACTTGGCGGCGGCAGCAGCTCACTTTTTGAAGGGTGTAAGGTCTATCTATAGATGCATTTTTTTTGCATGTGGATATTCAGTTGTTCCATTATCATTTATTGAAAAGTCTATCTTTGTACTGCATGTTTCCCCCTTATTCTCTGATGAAGTAATTTTGGATTAGATACTCTGCATTGTGAACATTATGTTGAATATCTGGATTTTGTTGACTTCCTCTAAAGAGCTGAATATTATTTTGGCATGCAGTTAACTTTCTTGTAGATCAGCTAGGTCATTTCTTATGTTTAAACTTTGCAAAATGGGTCTGGACTAATCTTTCCTCTATGGTTGTTTACTACTAAAGCACATCTGTTGTGTTGCCTGATGAGAACTTGAATAGCTCCCAGTCTTGTCTGGAAATTGTTTGTCTTTTAGCTCACGGCCAGTTGATCTTCCCTCATCTGGTGTTGAGTATGCTCTGGACATATGAGTATCTCAGTATTCATATGGATATTCAAATAGATCTCACCACAGATTTCTAAAGTCTTTTTTTTTTTTTTTTCTTCTGTTCTTGGATAATTCTGCTCAACAATTTCTAATATCTTCAAACACTATAAACTCAAAATTTTGTCTCTTCAACTAAGCCAGATTACTATGTTCTACTTGGGTTTTCCTTCTTTACATTCTGATCTGAAAATGACTCCAGAAAGAAAGTGGGGGTATTCACAGACATCACCTCATTTGTTTGTCTTCTCTCACAGTTAACAGTACTGAACAGTCTATATTCCAACCTCTGATAATAGCTATTATTTATGTTTAGTTACTTAGGGCAGAAGAACACCTGGTCACAGATACATCATCAAATCTGGAGGTGAAATATACTTTAAGAAAAAAATTACAATTTTATTTCAATTTTTTTTTTCTTAGGAATTTCTCATTCTTATAAATGTCATTTGTGTATATTTGGGCAAGGAGACGAATGTGACCTTAAAGCTGCATTTAACAACTGGAAAAGCAAAATCTGATGTGCATGTAACTGGCATGGGTAGGTGCTGTATTTCAAGTAAATAGTTTTAAAAGATTTAAGTTTTACTTAGTCCCCATTAATTACTGTATATGAAAAATGAAATATGTAATCTATACAATTTTTTTAAAGTTTATTCAAATAAGACAATGATTTAAAGCAAAATAATCAGCCTCCTACACATACACACACATACGCACACACACTCACTTTTTCTTTTTAAATTGTCAGATTTTTTTTTCTTCTCCAAGACCCAGCTATTTGTTAGGAAAAACTGAATGCCAACACCTTTTAAAACATGATATTTTAAGCCGAAAAGTTAAGCTGTGGGAGCTTGGGAAAACTTGCTTTAGAAATATAATTGCTTTCAAAAACAGTTCCTAGGACTTGAATGTCACCAAAGGAATAAAAAATGAGGGGAAATAGTAGACTGTGATCCTTGAAGCATTTGAGGAAGAAATTTTTTTTTTCTAGTTTCAAGATATGGTATACACTTCTTCTTTTTCTTAGGCCTTGGAATGTTTTTATTTGTAAGCTGCCACTATATAAGGACCAGCATTTTGACTATTGGTGTTAAAAACAAAAGGAAAAAAAAAAACTGAATCCCTGTTTAGCGACTTTCATTGATTCCATGCCTGTCCTTTAGCGTGCACTAGAATGGCAGATGAGTCTGGCCTGTTAAATGCTGATGTGGTGTCAGGGGATTCTTGATCCAATTTTTCACTAGAACATAGTCTCTCATCTTAGTCTGACATTCTATTCTACTCACCACTGTCAATGTCAGAGGAGGTGTCATTATTTGAACAATAGCATCTTCCAGAAGAAAAGACACTGTGTTTACTTTTAAGAATGTCAGTCACTGGACATTTAGAAGTGTTTTCTGGGGTTAGCTGAAACATATTTGACTGGACTAAAAGCAAAACTCCTCGTCCATGCTGAGAATCACTGACTCAAGACTGGAAGGGCCATTAAGAGGCCAACTAGCCCAATCTCCAGCTTTCAGGTAAAGAGAAGAGATTTTTCCACTCAGTTTTTCAAGCTCTCCATGAAACATATTCTGCAATTACTTTCATTATTTCCTGGGGATTAGGAAATTCCACTTCTTTTTCATACGTTAATACTTTTGGTTTGCTTTCTTGCAATATGCAGTACAACAAGAGAATATTTGTTGGCAAATACATTTACAATAGCTTTCACCTCTAACCAGCAAAATTATGTGCACGGATCACATTCCTCATGCAGCTGGTAGTGTTCTACTGTAGGGGTCAGTGAACCTTTTCTATAGAGGGCTGGATGATCTCTGTTGTGATGCTGGCCATGAGGTCTCTGCTGCAACTGCATTAAGTCTACATTGCACCATGTAAGCATCCATAGATAATATGGACATGAATGGGCATGATGACTGTGTTCCAAAAAATGATTATTTACAAAAGTTGGCTGTGGGTCAGGGCCTGAGGGCAGTAGTCTGCTGAACTCTGTTTACTATTTTAACAAACTTAACTCTTGGGAAAGGTGGTCCCAAGTACTGCCTTTTGACTCTTGCAGTTACATAAAAATGTGCCTTGGAGTCAGATGATTTCCTTACAAAGAGGGAAAGAGCCTTACAGCCTATGATGGACTTATTTCTTTGTTGGTAATATCTCTCTTCTAAATGCAATGCACACCTTTCTGTTCTGCAAAGCATGTGTGTCACATGACAACTGGTCAAACTCATTGCTATATCTGATCCCAGTGGAGAAGGAATGGGGTCTTTTGCCTATAGAGCAAGATGGGTATATGCAGAATATCTTCCCACTTTCAGGGTTTCAGGGAAAGACCTATTGGCCATGTGGGAGCCATGCTCATTATTAAAGCTAATCCTGTTCTGTCTCTTCTGTGTAAATAAAGTGTTGTTCCCTCTCTCGACTGTATGAGTCATGTCTTTCTTGGCAACTTCAACACCTGGAAACCATGCTGGAACTACTGCTCCTGGTGGCAGACATTGTTATGCTATTTGCTATCCTCTATGTGGTGGAACTTCTCCCTAGAGATGGTGACAGGTATCACAGGACGCTTTTGTTATTGTTTTGTTACTATTACATTGATGCAAAAGTAATTGTGGTTTTGAGGAGACAACTCATAGCATTAACAATGCATTGGCCCAGGAAATGCTCAAGTACAGTGTAGTGGTGGTTCAAGAAGTTTTGCAAAGGAGATGAGAACCTTGAAGATGAGCAGTGTGCTGTCCGGTGATCAGAAGGTGACAGCGACCAATTAAGAGCCATCACTGAAGCTGAGGAGGAGGGGACGACAGAGGATGAGATGGTTGGATGGCATCACTGACTCAATGGACATGAGTTTGAGCAAGCTCCAGGAACTGGTGATGGACAGGGAGGCCTGGTGTGCTGTAGTCCATGGGGTCACAAAGAGTCAGACATGACTGAGTGACTGAACTGAACCGATTGAGGCTGATGCTCTTAACAACTGCATGAGAAATTACCAAAGAACTCAATGTCGACCATTCTACAGTCATTCAGCATTTGAAACAAATTGGAAAAGTAAAAAAGTTCAGTAAGTGGGTACCTCATGAGCTAACTGAAAATTTTAAAAATCATCATTTTGAAGGGTCATCTTCTCTTACTGTATGTAACAACAATGAACTATTTCTTTATTATATTGTGATGTGCAACAAAAGTGGATTTTATATGACAACCAGTGATGACCAGCTCAGTAGTTGGACAGAGAAAAAGCTTCATAGCACTTTCCAAAATCAAACTTGCACCAAAAAAAGGTCATGGTCACTGTTTGGTTGTCTGCTGCCCATCTGATCCACTATAGCTTTCTGAATCCTGGCAAACCCATTACATCTAAGAAGTGTGCTCAGCAAATCAATGAGATGCACAGAAAACTTCAACACTTGCAGCTGGCATTGGTCAACAGAAAGGGCCCAATTCTCCATGATGATGCTCGGCCACACATCACACAACCAACACTTCAAAAGTTGAATGAATTGGGCTATGTAGTTCGCCTCATCCCACCATATTCGCCTGACCTCTTGCTAACTGACTACCACTTCTTCAAGCATCTCAACAACTTTTTGTGAAGAAAACACTTCCACAACCAGCAGGAGACAGAAAATGCTTTCCAAGAGTTTGTCCAATCCTGAAGCATGGCTTTTACACTATCAGAATAAACAAACTTATTTCTCATGGGCAAAAACTGTGTTGATTGTGTGAGTGTTTTAGTCACTCAGTCATGTCCAACTCTTTGTGACCCCATGGACTGGGGCCCACCAGGCTCCTCCATCCATGGGATTTTCCAGGCAAGAATACTGGGGTGGGTTGCCATTCCCTTCTTCAGGGGATCTTCCCAACCCAGGGCTCGAACCTGGACATTGCAGGCAGACTCTTTACCGTCTGAGCCACTAGGTAAGACTGTTGATTGTAATGGTTCCTATTTTGATTAATTAAGATATGTTTGAGCAAAGTTAAAATGATTTTAAATTCACGGTCCGAAGCCACAATTACATTTGCACCAATCTAATATTATTTGAAAGATACAATATATTTAATAAAAATGTATCTTCTAAGTGTGAGATCAAGTTAAGTAATTGCTTTGGGCTAAACCTGTTACATGCAGATGACACCACCCTTATGGCAGAAAGTGAAGAGGAACTCAAAACCCTCTTGATGAAGGTGAAAGAGGAGAGCGAAAAAGTTGGCTTAAAACTCAACATTCAGAAAATGAAGATCATGGCATCTGGTCCCATCACTTCATGGGAAATACATGGGGAAACAGTGGAAAGAGTGTCAGACTTTATTTTTTGGGGCTCCAAAATCACTGCAGATGGTGACTGCAGCCATGAAATTAAAAGACGCTTACTCCTTGGAAGAAAAGTTATGACCAACCTAGATAGCATATTGAAAAGCAGAGACATTACTTTGCCAACAAAGGTCCATCTAGTCAAGGCTATGGTTTTTCCAGTGGTCATGTATGGTTGTGAGAGTTGGACTGTGAAGAAAGCTGAATGCCGAAGAATTGATGCTTTTGAACTGTGGTGTTGGAGAAGACTCTTGAGAGTCCCTTGGACTGCAAGGAGATCCAACCAGTCCATTCTGAAGGAGATCAGCCCTGGGATTTCTTTGGAAGGAGCGATGCTAAAGCTGAAACTCCAGTACTTTGGCCACCTCGTGTGAAGTGTTGACTCATTGGAAAAGACCCTGATGCTGGGAGGGATTGGGGGCAGGAGGAGAAGGGGACAACAGAGGATGAGATGGCTGGATGGCATCACTGACTCAATGGATGTGAGTCTCAGTGAACTCCGGGAGTTGGTGATGGACAAGGAGGCCTGGTGTATTGCAATTCATGGGGTCGCAAAGAGTCGGACACGACTGAGCTACTGAACTGAACTGAAACCTGTTACTGAACTGTTCTATAGCAAAGCTAACAATTGTCAATGTCTCAGTTCAGTTCAGCTGCTCAGTCGTGTCTGACTCTTTGTAACCATGAATTGCAGCACACCAGGCCTCCCTGCCCATCACCAACTCCTGGAGTTCACTCAGACTCATGTCCATTGAGTTGGTGATGCCATCCAGCCATCTCATCCTCTGCTGTCCCCTTCTCCTCCTGCCCCCTAGGTTAATTCAGAAAGGTGTCTTATTACCCCTTGAGAATACTTGGTTATAAGGTCAGTACTCAAATCAATTACATATTGGTTATGCAATAATTATTATACTTCAGTATTCTATTTGTAGTGAACCTTTTTATTAAAACAAAGGTATATACAATTAAATGAAAAGATGCAAGTATCCAAAGTTGTTAAATAAAAATAATGATATTCACAGCTAATGATATTTACCAAAGTAATTTTTAGAAAGTATACAATTTTAAAATTCTAGTCTAATACAAATTAGCTATTATATACTTATATTTATGCTATTATGAGACTATTGAAGCCAAGAAAAATTTTGGATAAGAATATTAGTGAAAACTTTTGCTTATAAGTAAGTAATGGCTTGGCAGGAAAATGTATATAATTGCTTAGATGTAAATATTTTTCCATCTGTTTTCTCTGAGAAATGGTGAAGTTAAATTTTACAGTAAGCACTGCATACTTTAGATTTTATTTAGATTTTTCAAATTTTAGAAATATCATTGATATTAGATTATTTTTGTACATTTTCCTGTGGTTATCTTGATGTAGATTTTCAATCTGAATTAATCTGTGAATTAATGGGCTATTTAAAAAAAACTATTTTTAAAAAGCAAAATTAATTTCTTATATTGAGATATAAGGAAATATACCATACACATGTTTATAAGTGCAGCTAGATATAATTAAAATCACAGCACTTATATAATTTTTCATTTTACTTCAGGTCCTTGGTCTGAAATCCCATTAAGTTCCTCTTCATGTCCTGACAGGCAGGAAAAGGCATAATGCTGAGAATATCTGTATCTTTATCTGCCCAGTAAAAAACAGCCACTTGAATTTCTTTTTATTGAGTCCGTAATGGTTATCTGTACTTTTTAAAGCATGGTAGATGACTGAGGATTAAATATGCTATGTTTGGTTCTAAATAGAGGGTCTTCATCCCAAGGAATTAAGGATATGCTGGCATCACAGACTCTATCAGGATTATTACTACGTTTAGAAACTGACTGAGAATGAAGTAAGAATTGAGATGGAAATCAGCTTTCTTTTTTAGCTTTAGAATCCTCTATCAGATTTTTAAAAAACTATATTCTTCATTTACATACAGTCCATTTATAGCTTATCAACCCCAGGCATACATTAAGAAAAGATCATTCTGAATGAGGGTCATGACCATATCCACAAATCTGTTTGAACAGTTTGACTGAAGAATAGTCAAATCAGTCTAAAAACCAGGCATCACTCAAAAAACATTGTCAGTCAAAATGAAAGTTGTCAAGTGTTTTTTAAAATGTAACAGTGCTATTTGACTTATGATTTTCTTTTCTGAGTCCTTTTTTTTTTCTTTTTTACTGTTCTTTTAAAATCAGCTTTCTAGAGGTATATGTATAATAGTACTCACCAACTTTAAGTGTATAATCTGTGATTACAAGCATACTTCATTGGGCTTCACTTTATTGCACTTCAAAAATTGTGGGCTTTTTTTTTTTTTTTTCTTACAAATTGAAGGTTTGTGACAACCCTATGTTGAATAACTCTTTTGGCACCATTTTTTTCCCCCCCGAACAGTATTTGCTCACTTATTTCTCTGAGTCACATTTTGGTAATTCTCACAGTATGGCAAACTTTTTCACTATTATTTTATTTGTCATGGTGATCTGTGATCCATGGTGTTAACTATTGTAACTTGCTGAAGGCTTAGATGCTGGTTAGCATTTTTAACAATAAAGTATTTTTGAATTAAGATATGTACTTACTTTAGACATAATGCTATTGCACATTTAATAGACTGTAGTATAGCTTAAGGAGAAGGCAATGGCACCCCACTCCAGCACTCTTGCCTGGAGAATCCCATGGATGGAGGAGCCTGGTGGGCCACAGTCCATGGGGTTGCTAAGAGTCAGACAAGACTCAGCAACTTCACTTTCACTTTTCACATTCATGCATTGGAGAAGGAAATGGCAACCCACTTCAGTGTTCTTGCCTGGAGAATCCCAGGGATGGGGGAGCCTCGTGGGCTGCCGTCCATGGGGTCATACAGAGTCGGACACGACTGAAGCAACTTAGCAGCAGCAGCAGCAGTATAGCTTCAACATTACTTTTAAATGCACTGGGAAACCAAAATTGCCATATTCGTATTATAGTGGTAGTCTGGAACTGAACTCCCTATATCTCTGAAGTATGTCTGTAATAGTTAACCACCACTAAAATCCTAAGAAAAAACATTTTTATCATCCTTAAATTTCTCTTAATTCCTATTGCAGTCAGTCCCCTATTCATTGCCCACCCCCAGTCACCAATGATCTGTCTTCTTCACTCTTGCTTTGCATTCTCTAGAGTTTGATGTAAATGGAGTCATATAGGATATCATCTGTTCTTTCTGGCTCTTTTATGTAGTTTGATTCTTTTGAGATTTATTCATGTTGTCAACAAACCTGAAAAAAATCCATAATAAATGGCTGGTATTTTGCTTTAAAGAATTGTGTTTTAACAAAGTTATAAATGAAAAAAAAGATTTTTTAAATTAGTCATGTATTTACCATTTCTGGTACTCTTCATCTTTGTATAGATTAAAATTTCCTTCTGGAAGGTACTATATTCCTCCTCTTTGAGGATTTGCCACAATTTATAAGGCACATCTGCATTGGATTAATCCACTCAGTCTATTATTCTGAAAGTTTTACTTTGCCTTCATTTTGAATGGCATTTTTACTAGTCTAGGGATTCTTGATTTATGGATTTTGTTTGTTTTTTCCATCAGATCCTTAAAGATGCTCCTTTACTGTCTTCTGTATTGCATAGTTTCTAGCAAAAAGTCTACTATAAATTTAATTTTTTTCCTATAAACATAGAAGTCTTTTTTTATTCTGGTTGCTTTACAATTTTTTTTACCTATAATTGGTTTTCAGCAATTTGATCTTAATGTTTTGGTTTTTTTTTTTAATAGTTTTTATTCAGGCTTATTCTGTTTGGTATTTGAATTTAGAGATCTGGGAATTGAGTTTTTCATCTAATTTGGAAAAACATTTAGCCATTATTCCTTCATATATTTTTCAGCTTTCAGGCCTCATCCTTTTGGAACTCTAAGAACAACTATGATAGATGCTTAACATTGCCCCGATATTGCCCCACAGAATACTGATGCTCTGTATACTTTTTTTCTGTCATTTGTCTTTCATTTAGGATTTATACTGCTATGCCTGCAAATTTGCTTATTTTTCCCTTCTGCAGTTTCTCATACTTCTAATGTCATCTAGTGAGGTTTTCATTTTAAACATTATACTTTTTAAAACAAGATGTTCTATTTTTGTATTTTTCATATATTTCCTTTTTCTCCATGTGCACGTTTTCCTCTACCTAGTTGAACAAACAGAGAATACTTTTACTAACTTCTTTAATGTTCTCTTTTGCACTTTCTATGATTTCTCTCATTTCATGCTTTAGTTTTTATTGATTGGTTTTTTACCTGGTTCTGAACATATTTTTGTGTTTCTTTGTATGCTTAGTGTACTTTATGTCTTTTTGGTTAGACATTGTGAATTTTACTTGTTACATCCCCTTAAATAGAATCAGATTTTATTCTAGCATGAAATTAAATTCCTTGCAATCAGATTGATGCTTTCAAGGGTTGCTTTTTAAATTTCATTACAGCAGGACTAGAGTGGTGTCTAGTCTTGAACTACTTCAGCCCCACTATTAAGGAGCTATCTTTCTGAGGATTGTATCTAATACCCTGTATTTTACAACATCTCTCCTATCAGGCTGATGGGAATATGAACTATTTCCATCCATGTTTCAGTCCCTGAAATTTTCCTGAAAGCTCCTTTCCTGTGATTCTCTTTTTGGGTAGTTTCACTCACACCTTTGCCTTTCACAAATCAATCATCTAATGATGGGCACATGTGTTGTCTCCATGTCTTGGCTACTATAAATAGTTCTGTTATGAACATTGGGGTGCATGTATCTTTTCAAATTAGAGTTTTTATCTTTGCCAGATATGCCCAGGAGTGGTACTACTGGATTATATGGTAGCTCTATTTTTTTTTTTTTAAGGAACCTCCATACATTTTTTGCATACTGGGTACATCAGCTTACATCCCCCACCAATAGCATAGGAGAGTTCCCTTTTCTCCACACTCTTACTGGCAATTATTATCTGTAGGCTTTTGGTGATATCCATTCTGTCTCGGTTCAGTTCAGTTGCTCAGTCGTGTCTGACTCTTTGCAACCCCATGGACTGCAGCATGCCAGGCCTCCCTGTCCATCACCAACTCTTGGAGTTTACTCAAATTCATGTCCATTGAGGCAGTGATGCCATCCAACCATCTCATCCTCTGTCATCCCCTTCTCCTCTGTCTAGTGTGTTTCTTCTCCCCATTCTGTCTAGTGTGATGTAATACTTCACCATGGTTTTGATTTGCATTTCTGTAATTAACAATGTTGGGCATCTTTTCATGTACCTGTTGGCCATCTGTATGTCTTTTCTAGAGAAATATCCACTGACATCTCCTGGCCATTTTTTTAGTTTTTTTTTTTTTTTTTTTTTTTTGAGATGTTGAGTTGTATGAGTTAATTGTGTATTTTGGAAATTAATCCCTTGTTAGACACAAAATTTGCAAATATTTTATCCCATTTCATGGGTTATCTTTTCATTTTATTGATGGTTTCCTTTGCTGTGTAAAAGCTTATAAGTTTTATTTGTCCCATTTGTTTAATTTTACTTTTAATTCTTGGCAGCTGTATTTTTATCCTTTTAAGGAGTCCCCAGACTGTTTTCAATTGTGGTTGCACTAATTTACATTCCCACTAAAAGTGTAGGAAGGTTCATGAAGTCTAAAACCAGAGAGCATCCCTCTGTTGAATCCAGAGCTCTCTTTCTGTGTATTTCTCTTCTCCTATCAGTCTCTCCTGAAGATTTAAGCTGTTTGTCTTCCTAGATCTTCAATCCTAATCCCTCAATACACTGAGACATCTGAACATGCTGTGAGCTTCCTCTTCCTAAGCCACTGCCTAGAAACTTCTTCCAGTTAAATTGAAGGTTCATTTTATTTTCTCTTCACTTGCAGATCATATTCACAAACTGTCTGTTATCCAAAGTTTGAAAAAAAAAATGGTCTTAAATTGTTTTCAGTTCTCTAGTTGTAGGATGATCAATTTTGTCTCTGTTTATTTGGTCAGAAGTGGAAAGTCTGATTTTTTTTTCACCAATAATCTATTAGGAATCATCAGATCAGATCAGATCAGTCACTCAGTCGTGTCCGACTCTTTGCAACCCCATGAATCACAGCACGCCAGGCCTCCCTGTCCATCACCAACTCCCGGAGTTCACTCAGACTCACGTCCATCGAGTCAGTGATGCCATCCAGCCACCTCATCCTCTGTCGTCCCCTTCTGCTCCTGCCCCCAATCCCTCCCAGCATCAGAGTCTTTTCCAATGAGTCAGCTCTCCGCATGAGGTGGCCAAAGTACTGGAGTTTCAGCTTTAGCATCATTCCTTCCAAAGAAATCCCAGGTCTGATCTCCTTCAGAATGGACTGGTTGGATCTCCTTGCAGTCCAACGGACTCTCAAGAGTCTTCTCCAACACCACAGTTCAAGAGCATCAATTCTTTGGCACTCAGCCTTCTTCACAGTCCAACTCTCACATCCATACATGACTACTGGAAAAACCATAGCCTTGACTAGACGGACCTTTGTCGGCAAAGTAATGTCTCTGCTTTTGAATATGCTATCTAGGTTGGTCATAACTTTCCTTCCAAGGAGTAACCGTCTTTTAATTTCATGGCTGCAGTCACCATCTGTAGTGATTTTGGAGCCCAGAAAAATAAAGTCTGACACTGTTTCCACTGTTTCCCCATCTATTTCCCATGAAGTGGTGGGACCAGATGCCATGATCTTCGTTTTCTGAATGTTGAACTTTTTCACTCTCCACTTTCACTTTCATCAAGAGGCTTTTGAGTTCTTCTTCACTTTCTGCCATAAGGGTGGTGTCATCCAAGGTTATTGATATTTCTCCTGGCAATCTTGATTCCAGCTTGTGTTTCTTCCAGTCCAGTGTTTCTCATGATGTACTCTGCATATAAGTTAAATAAACAGGGTGACAATATACAGCCTTGACATACTCCTTTTCCTATTTGGAACCAGTCTGTGGTTCCATGTCTAGTTCTAACTGTTGCTTCCTGACCTGCATACAAATTTCTCAAGAGGCAGATCAGGTGGTCTGGTATTCCCATCTCTTTTAGAAACTGTGATCCACACTGTCAAAGGCTTTGGCATAGTCAATAATGCAGAAATAGATGTTTTTCTGGAACTCTCTTGCTTTTTCTATGATCCAGTGGATGTTGGCAATTTGATCTCTGGTTCCTCTGCCTTTTCTAAAACCAGCTTGAACATTAGGAAGTTCACGGTTCACATATTGCTGAAGCCTGGCTTGGAGAATTTTGAGCATTACTTTACTAGCATGTGAGATGAGTGCAATTGTGTGGTAGTTTGAGCATTCTTTGGCATTGCCTTTCTTTGGGATTGGAATGAAAACTGACCTTTTCCAGTCCTGTGGCCACTGCTGAGTTTTCCAAATTAGGAATCATACATAGCACCAATCTGCTGCTATGGTCATCTTTCAAATATATGTATCTGAAACTAACCTCCTGTCACCAAATTCACAACTACTATCTCTTTTAATAAATGTATTGGTGTATAGTTGATTTACAAAGTTGTGTTAGTTTAGGTGTACAGAAGAGTGATTCGGTTATACAGATACATATATTTCATTCTTTTTCAGATTATTTTCTCACATAGGTTATCACAAAATATTGAGTTCCCTGTGCTTTACAGTAGATCCTTGGTGGTCATGTATCTTATGTGTATATGTTAATCTCAAGTTCCTGATTTAGCCTCGCTGCCACCACTTTTCCCCTTTGGTCATCATAAGTTTGATTTCAATGTCTGTAAGTCTATTTGTTTTGTAAATAAACTCATCTGTACTTTTTCTTTTTTAAATTAGATTCCACATGAGTGTTATCATATGAAATGTGCCTTTCTCTGTCTGACTTGCTTCACTTGGCATGATCATCTTTAGATCCATCCATGTTGCTGCAAACAGCGTTATTTCATTCTGTTTTATGGCTAAGTAATATTTCAGTGTGTGTGTGTGTGTGTGTGTGTGTGTGTGTATACACACACACCACATCTTTTTTATCTATTCCTTTCGATGAACATTTAAGTTGCTTCCATGTCTTGGCTATTGTAAATAGTGCAATCTACACATTCAATGCAATCCCTATCAAATTACCAAATGGTATTTTTCACAAAACTAGAGCAAAACATTTTAAAATTTGTATGGAAACACAAAAGACCCTGCTGAATAGCCAAAGCAATCCTGAGAGAGGAATACAGAGTTGGAGAAATGAGACGCCTTGACTTCAGATTATACTACAAAGCTATAGTAATCAAAACAGTATGTTACTGGTGCAAAAACAGAAATTTAGATCAATGGAGCAAGAGTGAAAACCCAGAAATCTATATACCTATGGTCAATTAATCTATGACAAAGAAGGCAAGAATATAAAATGGAGAAAAGACAGTCTCTTCAATAAATAATGCTTGGAAAACTGGACAGCTACATGTAAAAGAATGAAATCAGAACATTCTCTAACACAATATAAAAAGATAAACTCAAAATGGATCAAACACCTAATATAAGGCTGGACACTATAAAACTCTTAGGGGAAAACATATGCAGAACACTCTGTGACATGAGTCAGAGGAAAATTTTTTTCAATCCACCTTCCAGAGAATGAAAATAAACAAATGAGAGCTAATTAAACTTAAAAGCTTATGCACAGCAAAGGAAATCATAAACAAAATAAACATACAACCCACAGAATGGGAGACAATATTTGCAAATAAAGTGACCCACAAGGGATTAATCTTCAAAATACACAAACAGCTCCTGTGAGGAGGGGGGAAAAAAAAACAACAATACCCACAAACAACCCAAACAAAATGTAGGCAGAAGATCTAGACATTTCTCGAAAGATGTACAGATTGTCAACACACATGTGAAAATATGCTCAACATCACTAATTATTAGAGAAATGCAAATCAAATTTATAATGAGGTACCACCTCACAAGTGTCAGATTGATCATCATCAGAAAGTTTACAAACAGTAAATGTTGGAGAGGGTGAGGAGAAGAGGGAACCCTTCTACACTACTGGTAGAAATGGAAATTGGTATGACCACTATGGAGAACAGTATGGAAGTTCCTTAAAAACCTAAAAGTTGAAAATACCATATGATCCAACAACTACTATTTCTATCCAAGTCACTGTCATCTCTATAGCTCCCTGACTGTTCTCACTGCTTCCATTCTTGCCTCTCAAAAGTCGTATCTCCACATTGCTACCACAGTGATCTCAATATAATATTAATCAATTATATTATGTCCTGCATCTTCATCCCTCCAATTTCTCTTACATTTTGAATAAAGTAAGAGTCTTATTCTGGTTTACAGAACCCTATACACTTTTGCCTTCATAACTTTGTCTCCAACCTAATTATCTACCATGTTTTTTTATTGTTGTTGCTGTTGTTGTTGTTTTGCTTATTCTATATGCTCTAACCATACAGATCTCCTTGCTGTTCATTGAACAAAGCAAGGTCACTTTCATCTCAGGGTCTTTGCACTTGCTATTCCCTCAACTTTGAACATTCTTTCCTCAAGTAATCACACAGAATATGCCTGTACTTCATCAGATCCAAACACAACTGTCACTTCCTCAGAGTGTTTATTGCTGAGAACACTACCTGATGTAGGACCACCTCCACTAATCCACTCATCTTGCTTCATTTCTTCTTCAGAGCACTGCTCACTATATTATGCATTCCATTATGCATCCTCAATACATCTCAATAAGAACATAGGTTTAAAAGGAATGAGAATTTTTTATTTTCATGGTCTGGCATATATTACAGAGTTCATAAAACTGTTTCAATGAATAACCAATTGCTACATAATGAGTTCAGAAGCAAATTACTTCTAAGTATTTAAAATTCAAATAGTGTTATAGAAAAATCCAATACAGCAACACAAAAAATTTCCTTCAAGATCCATAAAGGATGGATCCCCCAGATATGAAAGTGAGTGGAAGCTCCTCTTCATTGGTTTCCAGGTTCCCGACAAGTTTATGTCTTATTTGGAAGAATTATAAGTTCGGAGCCCATATTCTACATGTGTGCCCATATTCTTCTATGAGTGCCTTTAGCATATTTTTAAATTTATTTTTGAGGATTTAAATGAGTTAACAGTGAAATGTTAGTGTTTGCAGATTTTATTTTCTTGGGCTCCAAAATCACTGCAGACAATTACTGCAGCCATGAAATTAAAAGACACTTGATCCTTGGAAGAAAAGCTATGACAAACCTAGACAGTTTGCTTTAGACAAACCTAAAGCAAAGATATTACTTTGCAACAAAGGTCTGTATTGTCAAAGTTATGGTTTTTCCAGTAGTGACATCCAGATGTGAGAGTTGGACCATAAAGAACACTGAGTATCGAAGAATTGATGTTTTTGAACTGTGGTGTTGGAGAAGACTCCTGAGAGTCCCTGGGACTCCAAGAAGGTCAGACCAGTCAATCCTAAAGGAAATCAACCCTGAATTTCATTGGAAGGACTGATGCTAAAGTTGAAGCTCCAATACTTTGGCCTCCTGGTGTGAAGAGTCAAATCATTGGAAAAGACTGATGTTGGGAAAGATAGAAAGCAAAAGGAGAAGGTGGCAGCAGAAGATCAGATGCTTAAATAGCATTATTGACTCCATGGACATGAATTTGAGCAAACTCTTGGAGATAGTGAAAGACAGGGAAGTCAGGTATACAGCAGTCCATGGGGTTGCAAAGAGTTGGACATGATTTAGCTACTGAACAACAACAGAGACTTTCATTACTTGTAAAATTCATAATTTTCCTGACCAGCTTCTCCTGGTCATGTTTATGTGTAATTGGACTAATTGAGATAATCAACTGATTCATTAACCAGTTCGATCCAAAGCACTCCTACATCCCCCTCTCTGTGCAGTTATTTTCTATGAGATGCCATGCAGCTTGCTGCTGCTGCTGCTGCTAAGTCGCTTCAGTCGTGTTCGACTCTGTGTGACCCTGTAGATGGCAGCCTACCAGGCTCCTCCGTCCCTGGGATTCTCCAGGCAAGAGCGATGGAGTGGGTTGCCATTTCCTTCTCCAATGCATGAAAGCGAAAGTGAAAGCTCAGTCGTGTCCGACTCTTCGCAGCCCCATGGACTGCAGCCTATCAGGCTCCTCTGTCCACGGGAGTTTCCAGGCAAGAGTACTGGAGTGGCGTGCCATTGCCTTCTCCGGCCATGCAGCTTACTTTCAGATATTTTCATAAATAAAAAGTATTCATAGATTACCACTTGTCTGTTCAGTTCTTTCTTGTTCAGTATTAGTCATTTAACAAATGACTAATTGAAGACAGGGCATTATAGAGGACACATTGAAATACTAACTTCACTCTTTGTTAAGTGAACTTTACTCCTCTTTTGTACCTGGAAAAATGATTTAATTTACTATTTAATTACTGAGCAAGTATTTCTATAAATAGTTTTATGACCCTGAGAAGGAGAACTGACTTCATTATGTTTCTTTTCTTTAACATCTCTCTCCTCATCAGAGACAGTTAGCTCCTTGAGAACCAGAACTGTATCTTTGATTGTATAGACTCAAAATCTTGTACAATATTCTCAGTAAATATCCACAGAATGACTGCATGAAAAACAGTGTTGAGTATGTGACACAGGCTAATAGAATGGTATCCCATTGTGTTCATTCATATAAAGATTAATATTGGACATAATAAATGAAGAAAGTTTAATTAGACAAGAAACTCTAGAACTGGACAAAGATTAAATATGATATATTTTGGTGGATAAAAAATATTAGGGCATTCTGGGAAAAGAAGTGTGAATAGGTATGAAGATGAAAACTTGGAACATTAAGGAGACTGATTTGATTTGGTAGAAAATACATTTTGAAAAGTTTCTAGAAATAGGTTTGGACGTGTTAGACGAACTTGATTATCCAAAGCTGTAAATTGATGGAAAAAATGTCTAGACTTAATGTAGTAGGCAATAGAGATCTACTAATAATGATTCAATTCTCGCAACTCTTCTCTTTTCTCACCAGGAATAGGAATGTCTTAAAAAATCAACTTTATCCTTTATTTTGACTGTAAGTAGTAGCTGGGAATGGCTATAACCACCAGATGATATAAAGTAGAGAATACTGCAAATGGCCTTATATTATAATATGATCACTCAAGTATGCTCTGGGCCAGGCCTCTGCTGCCACTGACTGAACCACCTGCCTCTTCCACTTTTTCACACACTGGCCCAGAGCCCAGAAAAAACAGGGTTTGGAATCCACTGGAAAAGTTGTAAGCTTACTCTGAAGGAGATAAAGAAAGCTTAAACCATAATCCTGTGAGTGAGAATAAAGCAAGGCTAGATAAGAGGGACAAATTAATGGAGGAACTGACAAGAAATAATGATATCATTTAAGACAGCTGTGATAATAAGGAAAATAATGGTACAACTGATCATGGTGTAGGGTGAGAACTGATTAGGAGTGGGCAGGAGAGAGACCATGAATTAGGGTCTGTAGATACTCAGTTTAAGGTGACAGCATTATCATCCAAGAGGAGTAAAAAGTAATAATACAATAAATTGAACTAGAGATTCCTCAGAAGGGAAAACAAGTTCAGGAGAGAGAATCAGAGTTAGGAGAAAGGACACAAACTTTTATAGAGGTGATAATTAAAGTTATGAAAATAGATGAGTTTCTTTGAGTGACTGTAGATGGGGGAAAACAGAGAACACGTTCTGGTATTTTATAATCAAATACATCATTTATTCCACATTGAGTCACTTAATTTAAAATTTCTCTGTGAAAATAATAATAAACAAAAATACTTATGCAGAGGCTAAATCCTTTGTTAGAGGCTGAGGCACCACCAGAGAGAAAGAAGAAAATTAGTCCCTAGGGATAGAGGTTGTGCTCAGAAATGGGAAGTGCCGATCACAGTGAGTCCCTATGACATTATAAAGTAAGTTCTGCTCTTCACACAGAAATCTGTCATCAACCTGAATGCATTTGGGGTTCTCTGAAAGAATAAGAATACATTTCCAAAAACATTTCCACAAAACTTTCCTTCTTATTCCCAAGGGACTAAAAGTTGCACACCAGGAGGAAAAGAAGACACAGCCAGTAACCCTGTATACGAGACAGCAAAAGAGACACTGATGTATAGAACAGTCTTATGGACTCTGTGGGAGAGGGAGAGGGTGGGAAGATTTGGGAGAATGGCATTGAAACATGTAAAATATCATGTATGAAATGAGTTGCCAGTCCAGGTTCGATGCACGATACTGGATGCTTGGGGCTGGTGCACTGGGACGACCCAGAGGGATGGAATGGGGAGGGAGGAGGGAGGAGGGTTCAGGATGGGGAACACATGTGTACCTGTGGCGGATTCATTTTGATATTTGGCAAAACTAATACAGTTATGTAAAGTTTAAAAATAAAATAAAATTAAAAAAAAAAAAAAAGAAGACACAGCCAGGAGACAATCTGTATGATTTTGTAAGACCAAGATATCTGCAGGTTTGAACCACAGAGAATTTGCTTTCCCTCTGTGAGCAAGGTCTCTTTGCTAAAGCAGGTTGCAATAGGCTTCAGCAGGCTTTTTGTGAGGCTACGGTTTGAAAATAAATAAATAAGTATACTGACATTGCCTGAGGCAATGGAGCAGGACCTCCGCAAGTGTGCCTGCACTTCAAGGAACTCTCTCATGTGGTCTATGTAAGCCACCTTGTTCATGGAGAAAAAGTGTGCCAATCCACACAACCCAAATTATGTGTAAATGAAGGATACTTGTCAACTATTTATTCACATGGAGCTGGAAAAGGAATTTGATAGATGTCTTCTAATAAAGAAATCCACCAATCAAAGCTCTAAAAATGGCTGAATGTAAGACATTTCACTTAGTAAAATAAATGTAAAATTCATTTCATTCCATAAGCATTGAATTTTTTAAGATGAACCCTAACCTCTGCTTTATAGAAATTGTATCATAGAGACAGACATACAAATTCACACAAAAATCACATTTTTTTTTTTAAATCAGAAGAGAAAAACTGTGCTTGGCTATGGGTTAAATTTAAACATGGTAGGAAACAGTGGACCAGGTTTCCCAAACAAGAAAGCTTTTAAAACAGGATTTGAGGCATGAAAAGGAAAAAGTACTCTTCAATATAGCCACACTGGGGAAGGGGGTTGATTATTTAAAGGGATACAAAGGAAATTGTTCTGAAAGCATTTAATTTGTGCATGTTTTTAATCAACAATCATTGCCATATGACTCATTTTCAAATCTGAAAGACAACTTTTTTACAGAATCCTAAAAGTTGGGGGAGTTTTAAGTAGGTGACTTCTAGACCCATGCTTTTTTACCACAGAAGAACTAAATCAGATTAGAAGTGGAGCCACACATGGAATCTAAGTATACAATGAGGCCTGTTTTTCAGTATTAAGACAAGTCAGGTAAAATGTGGCTGAAAGTTTGAGGAGTAAGACAATGAGAAAATGTTCATTTTAATCCATTTAAAATAATACACTGATGACTTCAATTTTTATCCAATAAAGATTCTCTGAATAAATATATCATTTACTACTGATAAAATATAATTGTGAAATATACAATATATATCCCAAAATTTATAAAACATAAGTACAATCCATAAAAGAACACAATAAACTCATCTGTACCCACCACTTGGCTTAAAAAATAGAACATGGGCTTCCAGTTCTTCACATAAGGAAACTGGAAGTTTTTACCTCCATTCTAACAACAGCTAAAAAGCCAAACAAAAATCAACAACTCAACTCTTCTAAGGTCCATAAGAGAAGTGAGATCACAAGGCAAACCGCTGCCTATGAAATTAAAAGAGAGACATGTAGATACAGCGAATCACAACTTACCAGAGCAGAAACTCACAAGATGAGACCTCCATGGAAACCAGTACTGGAGTAGGAAACACAGGACTGTAGCAAACAAATTGCTGGAGTTTTACAGCGGTCAACTCTTGGGTGTTAAAAACTCTAGGGGAATCCAATCAGGGAGGGATCCTCATACTTTTATTAGTTTTATATCTAGGAACTCAACTACGTTTCTCAGCATATATCTAAGAAAAATCTTCCTCATACTTTCAGCAGGCAAAGGAAAAGGAACCATCTTGACATAATCCGGAGCACTATGTTCTTAATAAGGTCTGCCCTCAGGATAAATCAGTAAACCAATTCTAATCAGCTGGTTTTATTTGAGCCTAATAAACCTAGGGAGCTTCCCAGGCGATTCAGTAGTAAAGAATCTGCCTATCAAACAGGAGACATGGATTTGATCCCTGGGTTGGGAAGATCCCTTGGGGAAGGAAATGACAAACCACTGCAGTATTCTTGCCTGGAGAATCTGCAGTCCATGGGGCTGCAAAGTCAGACATGACTGAGCAACTAAACAACATCAACAGACCTAGGGGAAGGAACAGACCCAACTACAACCAGCTGTACCTTTCATGAGACAGAATGGAAACTCCCAGCTACTTAGCCATCCTAAGAAAGAAAAAGAAAAAAACCTGTTTATTTCACAGTATATGGAATAATGAAGTTGAAGGAGAAGATTAAAGGTGTAGGGCTGACACTGTCAGACTTTAAGACTTACTACAAAGCTACAGTTATCAGGACAGTGTGGTACTGGTGAAAGAAAAATAATAATAAACAAATCAGTAGAACAGAAAGAGAGCCCAGAAATATCCCTGTGTAACTATAGCCAACCAATCTTTGACAAAGGAGAAAAGATAGTCTATTCAATAAATGGTGGTGGAACAAGTGGACACCCACATATACAGAAAAGATGACTCTAGATACAGACTTTATACCAGTTACAAAAATCAACTCAAAATGGATCACAGACCTAAACGTAAAGTGCAAAATTAATACCCCCAGAAGATAACATTGGAGAAAACCTAGATGACCTTGGGTATGATGATATTTTGGATACAATACCAAAAGCATATTCCATGAAACAAATAACTGATAAAATGGACTTTATTAAAATTAAAAACTACTACTCTGCAAAAGTTAATGTCAACAGAGAAGACAAACCACATATTGGAGTAATTACTTGTAAAAGAATTATCCTCCAATTAAAAATAATTTAAAAAGACACAACTGATAAAAGACTGGTATGCAAAATATAAAAATAACTCTTAAAAATTATCAATAAGAAAACAAATAACTGAATTAAAAATGGGCAAATGATCTCAACAGACATTTTACCACACAAGGTATAGAGATGGGAAATAAGCATACAAAAAATGATTTCTAATAATCATGAACATCTTTGGGGTTTCATCTCCTGTAAGGTATTACTTTCTCAGTTTTCTTTTTATTTTATTTCTTGATTGCTGGGTATTCCTAATAATCTGGGCATTAATAATTTGTTGCTTTTGATATTTCAAGTATGTTATCATTTTTCTTTTACCATGCCTTTCATTGATGATAAATCTTTAATTTTTACATATTCAAATAATAAATTACCTTTAAATCCTATTATTTATAGTTTCGTAGTTTTAAGTCTTTCCATATTTTCAGGACAGAAAGTAGTTGCTTAGATTTTCTTCTAGGTTTTGAGGAATGTGGTATGAGAATATTTTATTCTACTTTGTACAAATATCTACTTTGGAAGAAAATGATAACCCACAAAATGTCTCAAAAATTCTTGGCCTAGTTAATGGTCATAATTTGCTTCCAATGTTTTATTATGAAAAATTTCAAGTATACAGAAAAAGTGAAGAAATATTACAATGAGTATTCATAATATAGCCCATGTTTGATAATTGTAGACATTTTTGGCATGTCTGCTTTAACTGTATTCACACTTTCACTACTGAGTAAAATCAAAGATTTCTTAGAATCCTGTTTTCTCTTTAGAAAATAACACATTCAGTGATAGAATAAGAACATTCTATTTAAATGACACTTTAAAGATTCTTTTTTTCTCTCTTTGTGATTATGTTACCAGTTCAAGATACAGTTAGACTTATTTGTCTCAGTTTGTCTTCAATTCTTAGGTTTGTGTATAGTCTAAAAATCAAAACAATGTAAAACAATAAATCAGTAAAGACTGAAGTCATGGCTATTCTCTCTACCATGTCAACCCCCTTCCCCGTAAGTGACCACTTTCTGGCTTACCATTCAACTGTTTGTTCCAAAAAAAAAAAAAAAAAAGAAAAAACAAAGGCAAATATAATAGATATATTCTATATTTAACCCAAAAGTGTTATAAAATAGTCATTTTATCTACTTTGACTTTTCCTCTAATGATAGTACCAAATATCACTCCATATCAGTACATAGACATCTTTTTCACTCTTTTTTAATGATCACTACATTGTGCCCACAGACTATAGTTTATTTAATCAGACTACTACTAATTGACATTTGTATTATTTCCTATACTGTTTTCTTTTTGCAAATGTATGTAGTTGGGATAGATTCCTTAGGGGTGAAATTTTTAGGTCTAATGACACATATAATTATTTAAGATAATGCTGAGTCCACAAAGTTCTAATCATTTGTACTCTGACTAGCAACATATGACAGTTCTGATTCTCTGTGACCTTACTCTCAAACTTTGGGAGTTTTGCCAATCTGATAGCTGAGAAATTATATGTCTAGTTTTAATTAGTGTTTCTCTTATTACAAATGAGGATGATTATATTTTCATCTACTTAGCAGTTCATCTCTTTAGGGAACCACCCTTCCATTCTGAGTCCATTTGGTAGAGGAGAACCTCATCAGGTTAAGTAAATCTGCATATACTGTTCTTTTTGCTGCAATGATTGGTTCAGAGACAGTCACTCAGCATGTTTGGAGCCAACAATGTCAGGTCTAACTGCTATGGGTCAAGAAGCAACAGTTAAAACTGGAAATGGAACAACTGACTAGTTCAAAATTGGAAAAAGAGTACAACAAGGCTGTATATTGTCACCCCATGAAATGCCAGGCTGGATGAAACACAAGTTGGAAACAAGATAGCCAGGAGAAATATCAACAACCTCAGATATGCAGATTATACCACTCTAATGGCAGAAAGTGAAGAGGAACTAAGCCTTTTTATGAGGGTAAAAGAGGAGAGTGAAAAAGCTGGCTTTAAACTCAACATTAAAAAAAGAAGATCATGGCATCCATTCCCATCAGATCAGATCAGATCAGTCGCTCAGTCGTGTCTGACTCTTTGCGACCCCATGAATCGCAGCATGCCAGGCCTCCCTGTCCATCACCAACTCCCGGAGTTCACTCAGACTCATGTCCATTGAGTCAGTGATGCCATCTAGCCATCTCATCCTCTGTCGTCCCCTTCTCCTCCTGCCCCCAATCCTTCCCAGCATCAGAGTCTTTACCAATGAGTCAACTCTTCTCATGAGGCCATGGCAAATACAAGAGGAAAAAGTGGAAACAGTGACAGATTTTATTTCCTTGGGCTCCAAAATCATTGTGGATGGTGACTGCAGCCACAAAATTAAAGATGTTTGGTCCTTGGAAGGAGAGCTATGACAAACCTAGACAGTATATTAACAAGCAGAGATGCCACTTTGCTGACAAAGGTCAATACAGTCAAAGTTATGGGTTTTCCAGTAGCCATGTACAGATGTGAAACTTGGATCATAAAGAAGGCTGAATGCTAAAGAATTGATGCTTTCAAATTGTGGTGCTAGAAGAGACTCCTAAGAGTCCCTCGGACTGCAAGGAGATCAAGCCAGTCAATCCTAAAGGAAATCAACCGTGAATATCCTAAAGGAAATCAACTGTGAATATTCATTGGAAGGACTGATGCTGAAGTTGAAGCTCCAATACTTTGGCCTCCTGATATGAAGAGCCAAATCATTGGAAAAGACTCTGGTGCTGGGAAAGCAAAAGCAAAAGGAGAAGGTGACAGCAGAGGATAAGATGGTTAAATAGCATTACCAATTCAATGGACATCAATTTGAGCAAACTCCAGGAGATAGTGGAAGACCCAGGAGCCTGGCATGCTGCAGTCCATGCGGTCACAGAGTCAGTGACTTAGTGGCTGAACAACAACAGAACAAACATTGTGCTTTCTCTTGTGTTTGAGTAGATTGATTCCTATTTCCTTTACGTTCTTTGTCACATGAGAACAAAATCACTACCTCGCCTTCTTGCATCATCAAAAAAATATGCAATAAACAAATTATTGTTAAATATTGCATTCCCCAGTACATTTGAACTGCATAGAAACCAAGCAATAATATAAAATATAAAACCTGACCAAAGCAAGGAGATAAATTAAAATTGTATCTGTGTATTTTTATTTAAATGATGAATCTCAGAATGACTTAGAATATTATACCTTTTTCATAGGTATGTGATTATGAAATAACTATTTCAGTTAAATCTCTCCCGTGAAATCTAAGATAGAATACCCGGACATGTTTTAATTTACTTTTCAGTGATAATCATTTCAAAGAATACCAAATATATACTTAATACAAAATGTATTTAAAAACAAAATATTACAAAATTCTTAATATATTTGTTGTAGATATTCACTTTTGTAGTTCTTACTTTTTATATTTATCGGTCATGTGAAAATAAAACAGTGGATGTGAAGTTTAGGCATTTGATTAAAAGTGAATTAAGCATTCTGGAAAAACTTTGCATTCAGTATAATTAAACTTATAGAAAAATATGAGTAAGAGTGAGCCACTCAATGTCTTAGCAACTCTTTTTCCACATGGCTGACAGACACAATAAAAGCCCTGATTAGATACAAATATACCCTCTGCTGCTGCTGCTGCTGCTAAGTTGCTTCAGTCGTGTCCGACTCTGTGCGACCCCATAGACGGCAGCCCACCAGGCTCCCCCATCCCTGGGATTCTCCAGGCAAGAACACTAGAGTGGGTTGCCATTTCCTTCTCCAATGCATGAAAGTGAAAAGTGAAAGTGAAGTCGCTCAGCTGTGTCCGACCCTCAGCGACCCCATGGACTGCAGCCTTCCAGGCTCCTCCATCCATGGGATTTTCCAGGCAAGAGTACTGGAGTGGGGTGCCATTGCCTTCTCCCAATAAACTAAAGAAAAAACATAACAATAAGAATTCATTTTGCTGGCAGTTCTACTTAGTTTACTTTATATTTTGCTAATGTCATCTGTAGTGTAAAATATTAATATGCCAAAAAATCACATATGAACAAATGGAATCTACTCTTTATACCAGTTACAATTTCCCTATTTGCTAATCCACCCTTGACCTACTTTGTGTTACAGAAGCACATCATTATGTGAGAATAGGTACTCTGCCTGCAACAAAATAATCACTCAACAGTTTAAGCTTCTATTCTTTTCTTTTTTTTTTTTTAACTTTACAATATTGTATTGGTTTTGCCATATATCAAAATGAATCCACCACAGGTATACATGTATTCCTCATCCTGAACCCTCTTCCCTCCTCCCTCCCCATTAAGCTTCTATTATTTTCATCACAGAATATGTCAGCCAATATAGGAGATGCAGGAGTTGCAGTTTCTATCCCCGGCTCAAGAAGACTCCCTGGAGAAGGAAATGCCAACCCACTCCAGTATTCTTGCTTGGAAAATTCAATGGGCAGAGGGAGCTGGTGGACTATAGCCCATGGGGTTACAAAGACACAACTGAGTGACCAAACACACACATTCTCATCATCATTGAGAATATACACCATTTAACAAGTGTACTGTCCACTTAAGTTTAAATTGCACATATCTATTAATAAGAGATTTTGAGCTTCCCTGGTGGTTTAGCAGGTAGGGAATCCACCTACAATAGAGGAGACATAGAAAATAAGGGTTCGATACCTGAGTTGAGAAGATTCACTGGAGAAGGAAATGTCAGCTCACTTCAGTATTCTTGCCTTAAAAATCACATGAACAGAGGAGCCTGGCAGGCTACAGTCCATGGGGTCACAAAGAGTTAGACACAATTGAGTGATTAAGCACAAGAGATTCCCAGAACACAGAGCCAAGTGGTCAATTAAATTGATATAATAAAAATAATGCACTTTAAATGTGTGCATATTAATATCATTATTGTTAAACATCAGGAATTGAAAGTATCTGCTTCACTAAATAAATCTTTAACATATATATGAATACAGATCATTTAATTCACTTTCACTAAACTTTCCAAAATTTCCAATGTCCTGCATAGTCATATTTCTAAACATAGATTATTTTCATGCCAACATTTTCAAAGCAGACCTTGTAAGGAAAAAAACAAGTATATTAAATAAGTTCAGCTTTCTTAGATACACTTCAGTGGTGCCTACTTCTGTTAAATCAAGTTTAATAACAAACTGTCTTGTACCTAGAAAAATGTACATGTATAAAATTTCTTCACTCCCCCCCTCCCTGATTTTAAAGATTGTAAATATTTTTTTTTAACAAAAAGAAATAAAAGAATAGAACTTTGTCTCTGGGAGCTTATGGTCTATAGTGGAAGATTTCTATACTCAATGAGGACTGCTCTGGTAGAAATACCACAAGATATCATAAGAATAGAGGTGGTGAGAATATTATATAAGCTGACCTGAGTGGTACAGAGCAGAAGTTTCATTAGAAAAGATTGTGAGAAAAGAGAGAAATGATAGGAGTAGAAAATATCCCAAGCAAAGGACCTGGCATAGTATAGTTAGACAACAGTTCTGCAAGGTTGCAATGTGAAATGAAAGGGTAACAGGACCAGTAAGAGATGAAGCAGAAGGCAGAATGTAAGATCACCAAGTGTATGCTAAGACTCTGTATGCTAAGCAATTTTGAATTCATCATACTAGATTTTAGACACAGGATGGCATACGGATCAGATCCTTGTAGCAGGTACATGGAAAACATGGATGAGAGACAGACATGAATTTGTAGTATTTTCTTTATATTGTTACTGCATAGTTGAAAGTGATTGATAATCTGTGTTAACTGATGGCAATCTTATATTGTTTTTATTAGGTATATTGGTTGTAAGTGTATCCGTCTCTTTCTAGATTGATTTCCCTGAGGCAAACTGCCTCACTCATCTTTATTAGTAATGATGACTACCATTCAAATACTTGCATTCTGTTTTCTAGAAAATGTATTAAAGGACTTAAAAATGTCATTCCTTCTATGACTGTTCAAATTCCAGATCCACATAATATATAAGCATAACAATAAAATGGCTATCTTATGCAATTAGATTTTGGGGTGGTTTTTATACAGCGATAGTAAGAGAAGGAGGAACTTTCTCTGACGACTCCCTCAGAAATACTGAGGGAGAATCTATCTGTATATCAGTTACCAAATTTGACTGCTATATATATATATATATATATATATATATATATTCATCTTATTCCTGTATTTCTACCTATTCATCTCTCGTTCATCTAAGTAGCAAGTTTGTCAGAGGAGATGTTTAGTGACGGTGGCAGTTATGACCAGTGGAGTGTTATCTTGTCTTAGATTCCATTTTTCGCAGGAGAGGACTTATTTGATGGATAAAATTTTATGGACAGTGCAGTACAAAAGACACACTTTTATTATTCAAAAACATAAAAGTGTGCTAGATAATTTAAAAATAAATTTCAGTATTGTAGCTTATAGGTTGGCTAAGTCTTGTCACAACTAGACCTCAACCTGTATGTCTACAGCAGACAACCCTTTATAACAAGCAGAACTCAAAGTGTATACTGGGGCAAACACAATAGAGTTCTATTTCAGATTTGTGTCACTATTGTGCTGGATAAATATATCCAAGGGGTGGCTCTCTTCCATGTGCTCATTCAGGGACCCAGATTGCCAGAGGCTCTTTAATTATCAACCCACGCCTCTCAAGCGGGAAGCAGAGAAGACTATGGGGAAGAAATTCAAGGGAGGATTTTGCACCAGACATGGGTCTGAAAGTAGCTCACATGACTTTTGGTCACACTCCACTGGTTAGAACTCAGTAATATGAGCACAGGTAACTCCAAAGGAAACTCTAGTATGTCAGGTACCCAGAAAGAAGCAACGAACTTAGATTTTGATGAGCAGCAGTTTGTCAAAAACACAAATTAATTTCAGTATATTTACTAATTGTGACTTGAGAAAATTAAAATAGAATTCAAGTGCCATGTGGCAATTCTTCTGGTGTTTTCTTTCTTGTATTTGCTCTGTAATAACCTTGGTTAAAAATCCAACCATACCCTTTTTGGGATCTAAAACTGAGAACATTTCTCTAATAAGAGCTTCTCTCTTTTACAGCATAGAAAGATAATTCAAAATGTGACAGCAATAAAGAAAAGCAAAGATACTCTAGACCTAAGTGGCCATTCTCTGGCTGACTAGTTAGCTAAAGGATTACACTGACATGATATTCAATCTCTATCTTTCTCCACTGAATTCTCTTTGCAGACTGGAAAAAATTCTCTGCATATTTCTTATCTGTCCTTGTGCAGTATCCAAACTCTTTACCATCATTTTCAGCTGAATGTTACATGTGACTATGATGTGCACAGAGTATATCTGGATTAGGTTAAACACACATACACACACGAAATGAAAAACAAGAAAACAAACAAACAAAAAAACAGGAATTTCCAAATTCTGACCCACGGCAAAGTAAAACAATCTAGTCACTTCTTTCAAAAGTTATATTATTTCAGTTTTTTTGTATTAATGGTTAATTCTATTCTTTTGAACGATATGCATTTAAAGTACATTCTAAATATGGCAAACAAAAATTTATAGATGTTATGATATCCTCCCAAAGCTCTGAAATATCATTGTCCTTTGAAAGCCAAACTTTGAAAACTAGTAACATATAAAAAGCAATTACCGAAAGGACTTTTCCCCAAGTAAGCTTGTGTGCCTGCCTCATTTTTAGCATCATTCACTTAGTTTTCTGTTGAGTTTAATTAATGGTTAATTGAAGTTCAAATTTTAAAACCGTCATCCAGAATATCACAGACAAGAAAAACATAGTTTTCATATTCACATCTCTTTAATAACATTGTTTTCATCCTGTCATAAGACAATATTGATATTTAAGGAGAGAAACACTAAATTACATTGCTTTGTAAAAATTAAAAAAATATTGCTGCTATAGTTTCCTTCCAAAAGCTATAAATGTATTATTTCAGAAACTCTGAAATCAGAGTTTTTTAAAATAAAATTCTGTAGTTTTCAAATACTTTATATACAGGATTTATTTTGAATGGGACTATCTCTTAAATTGATGTCAAAGACATCTATTAAACCTAGAAATAGTAGAAAATCTCCTTTGGTTTGAGAATATTTAAAGCACTTTTACCTTTGAGTAAAAATAACTACATATTAAATAAAAGTCACATTTTAAATGTCTGAATAATATTAAATTCTTTGCAGCAAAATTAAAATCTGAGGCAAAGACAAAAATTACCTTCAGTTTAAAAATTAACTAAATTCAGAGTTTCCAATGCATATTTTAATAATACAATGTTGCAACTTTAACGAGGACTGCATTTGCCTTTAAGTCCATGATAGTGAAAGCTTAATATTTAAAAAAAAAAAAAAAAAAAAAAAACTTTTGTCTAGCAAAAGTGATTTGAAGATGTTTTGCTCCATGCATGTGAACTCAGCAGGTGATTCTTGCCTATCTTTGATGTCAAACAGCACAAAACTTCAGTGAGTAGTAGCTTCAGAAATGCAATAGACATAGCTGAGTCTTCATATGAAGCTCATGCTTGAACTACATCAGAAGAACTGACATCTATTATGGTGAGCAAAGACAAGTGTTTGAAAAGAGATTCAAACAGAAGTGTCAGAATTTACAGTGCATAGTTTTATATAAGTTGATTTTAACCAAGCATATCTCTATGAACTCTGCAGGATAGAAAGGAAATTTCAAAAGGCAGAGAAATTGTTGTCATCTAAGGGCATGGAATGTTTTAATAGCTTAAGGAAGAACATTTCTGAAAGGTGATGTGGTGATCCATTTACTTTGACTGAGTAATAAAGCTTGTCATTGTGATAGTGCAGTTTTTAACCCTTAGAACAATAGAAATGTATGTGAACCAGAGAGCAGAAAAGGACGCTTGAAAACTCGCAAGAAACTTACACAGACCATTTTAAAGTTTTAGTCTCTAGTCACAGAGACTTACTGTAAGTTTTCTGAATATCATCTAGCCACTAAAGAAAAAGCAAACAAGAAGCAACAAACAAACAAAAATCCTTTTTAGACAGAGTGAGTCATAGTGACCTTAACAAAAATAAGGCAGAGAAAATTCAGTGGTGTTTTTAAATTGGTGCTGTTCAAAAGAAAACAAACATTAGCACTGTTTGTTATGTTTCTTAACGTGTGGTTACTTTATACCCAACAATGCAGAGGCTCTGGGCATGGTATTAAAAAAAAGTCCCTGTTTGTGAGTCTGAGTGTACATGTGCTGTGTGTTTTGGGGTGGGGTAGAGATGAATGCTTGAGACCTCAGTTGGAGAGAGGTTTTTTTGAAACTGTGTCCTAAGGGCTTAATCACAGCAGTCTTCCTAAAACTCTCCCTAAGGGGTCTGGTGTCACAAAAGAACTTAATTGTTTTTCTAGCCATGCTTTCTATCCTGCACCCAGATTTAAACAGAAGCAAAACTCCTTGGCTTAAGCACAGAAATGCAATTTCTATGCAGTAATTTCCAGTTTGTAATCAACATTTAGCAGTGTGAGATCTACCTCTTTTTAACCTACAATTAGCACAATTAATGCACCGCATGCCAAACCACTTGTTTAGTTATTATATTCTAATGTTTGCTTTTAACAACAAATTTCCCTCCCTAGATTAGCTGCTGAAGCCTCCCACTAGGACAGTGGCTAGTCACGTTCAAATTTGTCACTCCCTTGAGCACCACATCTCAGTTCTTTTAGATTTAATTACTGAATTTATTACATTGCTTTTAAACAAATACTTTCTCCTTCTAAAGGGAAAGAGTAGCATATGGCACATGTGGCCTTGTGGTAGGGGGCTTAGTTATGGACATAACCAACATGTAACCCATATTCCTTTCTTTCCCACATTATTGTAAGATGAATCTAATGCAAATTAAACCTCAGTAAATTTAATAAGTGTTCATTAAGCATACACTTTCTAAAAGCATGGGTGTAGTGTAGTGGAGAACAACAAAAATGTTATAATAATAGTGCAATAACCACTATTCATTGAACAACTATTGAAGTTGGTCATTTCATCCAGTTAGTATCTATTTATTTCCTTCATAGGATTTATGAAATAGAGTAATTTTTTCACCTGTTTAATGTCTCTCTCCCTCTCTCACGTATAAATTTAAAGAAGGTAGTTTGGCAGATGCAAACTGTTATATATGGGATGGGTAAACAATAAGGACCTACTGTATTTCCCTACCAAATACAGGAAACTGTATTTGGTATCCGGTGATAAATCATAATGGAAAACAATATGAAAACTAATGTGTGTATATGTATATATGTACATATATATATATAAAACTGAATTACTGCTGTTTAGCAGAAATCAACACAACACTGTAAGTCAACTATGGTCTTCCCTGGTGGCTCAGTGGTAAAAAATCTGCCTGCAATACAAAAGATGTGGGTTTGATCCCTGGGTTGAGATCACCTGGAGAAAGAAATAGCAACCCACTCCAGTATTCTTGCCTGGGAAATTCCATGAACAAAGGAGTCTGGCAGAATGCAGTCTATAGGGTTGCAACAGAGTCAGATGCAACTGAGTGACTGAATAACAACAAATCAACTATACTTCAATAAAATAAATTTTTTAAAAAAGGGTTTTAAAAATGGGATCTTACATGTCCTCATGAATATTCTATCTCTAATACCAAGCAGAATGCCCAATACATAGTGGTTGGTCAGTAACATTCTATAGAATAAATGAATAAATGTGCTAAGTGTTTTGTATACATTATCTTATCCAATTTTCAAAAGTCCATTTACTTTTGTGGTTTTACAGATGTGGAAAGTAAGCCTTGGATGGGTTAAGAGTGTTGGAGGAATAATTCAAACATAGGTCTGCTTGATTCACAATGTTGTGATTCAGAGAGTTCATTCTAGGTTTCTCTTGCTAGAAGATAGTTTGAATGAATGATGCCAGAAATGTACAATAGGGAGAGATTTACATAAATAAATCATAGAATATAGACCACAAATTGCTACATCAGAAGTACAAATATCTATGACTAGGAGAAGGTTAATTTTAACTATTGCACAATTGCACTCATCTCACATGCTAGGAAATTAATGCTCAAAATTCTCCAAGCCAGGCTTCAAAAATACGTGAACCATGAACTTCCAGATGTTCAAGCTGGTTTTAGAAAAGGCAGAGGAACCAGAGATCAAATTGACAACATCTGCTGGATCATCGAAAAAACAAGAGAGTTCCAGAAAAACATCTATTTCTGCTTTATTGACTATGCCAAAGCCTTTGACTGTGGGGTTCACAATAAACCCTGGAAAATTCTGAAAGAGATGGGAATACCAGACCACCTGACCTCCTTCTTGAGAAATTGGTATACAGGTCAGGAAGGAACAGTTAGAACTGGACATGGAACAACAGACTGGTTCCAAAAAGGAAAGGAGTTCATCAAGGCTGTATATTGTCACCCTGCTTATTTAACTTATATTCAGAGTACATCATGAGAAATGCTGGGCTGGATGAAGCACAAGCTGGAATCAAGATTGCTGGGAGAAATATCAAAAACCTCAGATATGCACATGATACCACCCTTATGACAGAAAGTGAAGAAGAACTAAAGAGCCTCTTGATGAAAGTGAAAGAGGAGAGTGAAAAAGTTGGCTTAAAGCTTAACATTCAGAAAACTAAGATCATGGCATCTGGTCCCATCACTTCATGGCAAATAAATGGGGAAACGGTAGCAGACTTTATTTTTTGCGGCTCCAAAATCACTGCAGATGGTGACTGCATCCCTGAAATTAAAAGATGCTTGCTCCTTGGAAGAAAAGTTATGACCAACCTAGACAGCATATTAAAAACCAGAGACATTACTTTGTCAACAAAGGTCTGTCTAGTTAAGGCTATGGTTTTTCCAGTAGTCATTTATGGATGTGAGAGTTGGACCATAAAGAAAGCTGAGCACTGAAGAATTGATGCTTTTGAATTGCGGTGTTGGAGAAGCCTCTTGAGAGTCCCTTGGACTGCAAAGAGATCCAGCCAGTCCATCCTAAAGGAGATCAGTCCTGCGTGTTCATTGGAAGGACTAATGTTGAAGCTGAAACTCCAATACTTTAGCCATCTGATGAGAAGAACTGACTCATTTGAAAAGACCCTGATGCTGGGAAAGATTGAAGGTGGGAGGAGAAGGGGACAACAGAGGATGAGATAGTTGGATGGCATCACTGACTCAATGGGCATGAGTTTGAGTAAACTCCAGGAGTTGGTGGTGGACAAGGAGGCCTGGCATGCTGCAGTCCATGGGGTCGCTAAGAGTTGGACATGACTGAGCGACTGAACTGAGCTGAATTTTAACTAAAAGATGGGAATCTAAATAAGCTTTCTGGAAAAGCCTAACTGATTTCACATATTTTTATATGGTTTTCCCATTTGGTTCTTTTCAAATAATATCTATCTACTGCAGAACTTTCTATATTTAATTCACTGTAGACATAATTTTGAGGAGGACATGGCAACCCATGCCAGTGGTCTTGCCTGGAGAATCACATGGACAGAGGAGCCTGGTGAGCTACAGTACACAGGGTCTTACAGAGTCAGACACTACTGAAGTAACTTTGCATGCATGCAGACGTAGCTTTTATGTACTGAACAGTATTTTGACTACTAATTTAAAACCACATATGAGTTATCTCAGATTCAGTCTTTGTGGTATGTCTTTTCTTTTGCAAATTGTATTTTTGCATTATATCCTGGCTACTGTAGGATTATGCTTTGGACATTCTGGATTTGATTATACTCCCCTAAATATAGATATATTTTTGTCCTTTTTTCTTCTTTTCTTTTTTTTTTTTTGCAGCTTACTTGGTTGCACTGAAATTGTTAACTCAGTCTCTTGGGCAGCAGCTCAAATATCAGTTCTATTCCTTCCAATTTAGCTTGGATTGCTTGATTCTATCCAGTGAATAAACTGGGGTTCAGTGAGAGGTCTTGGCAGTACCTACACAGACAATCTGGGTTTCTTCTCTGGCTCTTTCTTTTCCTGGATTCTTCTTCACTTTTAACTGCCTATGGTTGCCATGAATTCTTTATTCTAGTTCTTTAAAACACAACAATTGTGGGTTTTCTATCAGAATTTTAGCACCTCCACAGGACACACTAGAGCCCGTTCTCTGGCTGGAAGTCATAAATATAAAAAACTCCCTGGGTGCTATCCCCTCCCCACTACATGTCAGTCCGTCAGATATTTCCTGCTTTTGGTTGCTCTCAATGCCTTCAGGTAATTATATATATATATATATTTTTAATATTGTGTCCAAAATTTATAGTTGTTATCTATAAAAGGGTTGGCTTGAGAGCTTGCTTGGCCTTCATAGCACACAGAACTTCTCTGAGAAGTAACCTTTAAATGACCTTGAGTACTTTTGTCATGAACAAGAAATGGAACTGGGAAGGAATGCAAAAGTAGACATTTATACCAAAGGAATTGTGTGTAAAATGGTTGTGAGAATAAAAGCATGTTTTGACTTTGCTGCACTGTGAGTGGTTAGTGCAGGCGTTTGGCTATTTATTTGTCTATATGGGAGAACACGAGTATTGGGTGAGTTAGATAGAAAAGGGAAATTGAACTTCCCTGCTGCTGCTGCTGCTAAGTTGCTTCAGTCGTGTCCAACTCTGTGTGACCCCATAGACGGCAGCCCACCAGGCTTCTGTCCCTGGGATTCTCCAGGCAAGAACACTGGAGTGGGTTGCCATTTCCTTCTCCGATGCATGAAAGTGAAAAGTGAAAGTGAAATCGCTCAGTCGTGTCCGACTCTTAGCGACCCCATGGACTACAGCCTACCAGGCTCCTCCGTCCGTGGGATTTTCCAGGCAAGAGTACTGGAGCGGGGTGCCATTGCCTTCTCCATGAACTTCCCTAGTGGTCCACTTGTTAAGACTTCACACTTCTATTGCAGGGGGCACTGGTTTGATCCCTAGTCTGGGAACTAAGATCCTGTTATGTCACAGCCAAAAAAAACAAGGGAAGGCTGAGAAACCACATTTTAGAATGACAAGTGGAGGGTTTGAACTCTGATCTTCTGCCAGTGGGAAGCCATAGAAGAGTTTGGGGGCACAATAGAAAGATGAGTACATGTCTTAAGTAATTAATACAGAGGATGATTCCAGTGGAGAGGATGAAAATAATGGCAATGACTATCGCCAAGGAATACTTGTAGCTTTCCTAGAAGGAAACCTAGGTTTCCAGAGAAAAGGCAAAAATGGAGGCAGTTGCAGCATAAAGCCATCTGAATTGAGCTAACATAAATTTCAGGATATTTTTTTCATACATATCCTATGTAATAGTTTAGACGACACCTAAAATAAAATCTTGTCAACATGAGGATCTAATTGTTAGAATATTTTGATTGATATTAAATTGGCTATAAAATAATTTATGAATTGTGATTTCAACTTGTAACTGAAAATCATTAGACTCTTTTGCATATTTAAACATAAATATACTTAGTTGTCAATTAATTCGGAGAAGGCAATGGCACCCCACTCCAGTACTCTTGCCTGGAAAATCCCATGGATGGAGGAGCCTGGTAGGCTATAGTCCATGGGGTCGCTAAGAGTCGGACACGACTGAGCGACTTCCCTTTCACTTTTCACTTTCATGCATTGGAAAAGGAAATGGCAACCCACTCCAGTGTTCTTGCCTGGAGAATCCCATGGACGGGGGAGCCTGGTGGGCTGCCATCTATGGGGTCACAGAGTCGGACACGACTGAAGCGACTTAGCAGCAGCAGCAGTCAATTAATTAACATTAGACTGGGGGAGGGGGGGGAGGGAAGAAACTGACATTTATAAGTTGTTTACCACATTCCAGGCACATTATCACCTTTAGTGCCCCTGGAAACTCCTAAAAAATAGTGATTTATATTTCCATTTTACAGATGGGGAAACAAGCTCAGAAGTTGAATGTAACCTTTCCAAGTTCACACAACTATTAAATAGAAAATATATTATTTAACACCAGGCCTATCTAATTCTAGTGTTTACTCCATTTTCAACACATCTCTACTTTTAAAAGTGAAAGTGAATGTAGCAGATAAGCCATAACTCTATTTTTAGAAGAACTTCCATATTTCCTCTTAACTACTCTGATGAATTATACAGATACTATTTCAAAAAGATTTTGATTCCTTGGAATTACAACAAAAATAGACAGGTCTTAGGAAACAGTTGTTCAGTTTTTCTAAATTCTTAGTGGACTAAAATGTGATGTGACAAGTATCTTGATTAATAGTAAAACTTCATGACATTAAGTAATCTTTGTTCAAGTAACCAAGTTGACTTGATTCTTTCATGAGTTAACAGGGATAACTAGGGCTCCACTGGGGAAATAATAGCAATTTTTTTTATGATGAGTGTTTTTAAGATTGCATTTCCACATGGAGAAAGCATAAAGTTATAAATCATTTAGTCCTTCATAAAGCCTTCAAACATTACATGTACCTAAATGATCTTTGAAGACAAATCCCCAAAATAAAATTAAGCCCCCTTGTCATGACTTAAATATTTAACTGCTCATCCTTTTTCTGGCTAAGACTTTCATAGACCACTGGCTGTATTTAAGGGGAGGTGGTAAGCTACAGAAATAGATAGCCCATTGATTCTCTACAATAGATGTGAGGAACATGGGAAGAATGTCACCTGTTCTTATTTCAGAATTGACTGAATCCAGTAGATGGTGGATTTACTGTAAAAGGCCTTTCTTCTCAAATTTTTGGCTTGCTCTAAATTATGTTTTCCAATGAAAACTAAAACTGGAAACACTGGCTATTTTCTTATGGAGATTCATTATGACTAACTACATTAGTCGAGAAAGAAATCATATCAAGTAATTCAGACATTAGTTATTCCTAGTATTAATAGCAAACACAATCCGTTAAAGTTAGTCTCAGGAGAATGATGGAGGTGGGGATGTAGTGTAAGTGGTTATAAAACAGCACATTGTACAGTGCTAATTGAGGAAATATTTGTGCGGGGGAGAGTTTGATGTGGGCCCTGGACACCCAAGAAGAGAGAATCATTGAAGTTGGAAAGATAGGTCTAAAACTGAGCCTAACCTCTAGCTGATGACTGATTTCTATCTTTATCCTCAAATGTTCTTCTGTATCAATAAGCATTTCTATGGGCAATTTTGTTTCAGGAACTAAACTCTACAGATCAACCTGGGACTAGGCTCAAAATCTTGGGGGAAAAAAAAAAAAACACTGGAGATTTCACACTTACTATTATAAATATAAATATCTGTCTTCACAGTTTCAGAAAAGTCCCTCTAGGCACCTGGGAGTAAGACCTTGTCAACGTTCCAGTTTCAACAAAACTTAGATAAATTAAATAAATTTGTGAAGGTTGTTCTCCAGGTTTGCAGAAAATTATATTTTGAATCAAACATGCCAAGTTTTTGTTTTGTTTTGTTTAAGTTGGCCTTTTATTTTAAGAAAAGCTAGTAAATTTTTACTTGTAGCCATTCTGGTGGGTTAATTTTACAGAAATAAATATACAATTCAAGCATCCTATATTCAGAAAGAAATATTTGTGGATATTAAAGTACTAAGCTTGTCCTGAAGCTGTATGACTTTCTCTTTCTGGCTTAATCATGTGCTTAATACTTGGATCAACAAATGCAAACATCTGTGTGCTCTCCAACCCTGCTCCAGTGAGACAAGCCCTCTGCACTGTAATTTGGCCCACAGCTATATCACCTTCACAATGACTTCACCAACTTAATCTGCCAATAACTCATACCTTGACCATAACAGAGTCAAAAAATCGATTAACCAGTTTAATGACCACAAGAATACTTTACTGTCACTTTTTTGGGGTGAACAAGCACTCAGGGAAATGAGATGAACTGTCCAAAATCACACAAGAGGAACATGTACACATGCAACTGTATGTAAGTTTAACTTCAGAACCTCTGCTCTTTCTATCACATACCACTCCCTGAGGTATAAACAAACAGATCCTCTAAAAAGTAGAATGAGCATATCTTTCATTTATATAATGTACAGGTAATAAGTAGGTAGAAAGATAAACAAATTTTATATATAATTTATGTTTATAACATATATAAAAACTCTTACTATTATTTAGACTCAGTATCAAATGAGACCACTCAAAGTGAGTGGTCACTAGAGTACTGAAGGGTTCTAGAGCAGAGAAGGTAAAGAGACGTCGCATGGCCCCAGGCATGAGACAACCCAGAGGGATGGTACGGGGAGGGAGGAGGGAGGGGGGTTCAGGATGGGGAACATGTGTATACCTGTGGCGGATTCATGTTGATGTATGGCAAAACCAATACAATATTGTAATTAACCTCCAATTAAAATAAATAAATTTATATTAAAAAAAAAGAGACGTCACATGGGTCTCAAAGAGTCGGACACGACTGAGTGACTTAATTGAACTTATTCATAAAAAAATGACTTTATAATATGAAATGCATATTCACAACAAGCCAATATACTCCCTCCAAAATTTTGTGAAATAATGACTAAAAACATTCTCACATAGTAGAGTAATGGCCTGAAACTTTATTTAGTTTCCCCAAATAAATCTTAAACAGATCTCAATATATAAAGCAGACATGAGTCAAGTCTCTGTGGTTAAAATGTGAAATGCTGAATACCTCTACGGGGCTTCAGGCCCATCTGAGATATTGATGGGAAATCTTGAGATAGAACACATAAAGTGCTTTTGAACAAATACCAAATAAGTCTTTTTAATGATATCAAGGAGATGAAACTACTTTTAAAAGACAGACAGAAAAGTCAAGTTAGAAATAAAAGTTACTTGATAGTGGATTAAAACTTATTTTTAATTATTACTTCAAATTTTCAAAAGCAGTTTAACAAAATTTTTTAAATATATGCCTGGGCATTAATTACAGATTTAATCTAGTTAGGCTGCCCTTAGCACTACACTTAAATCTGCCTATGACAATCAATAATACTCTTATATGTAAAGAGAATCTGTGCAATGCATTTAGCATTCAACCAACTGGAAAAGGGCCTTGATTTAAAAACTTGAAAGTCAAGTATGTTCTCTATCAAAATTACAAACTACTGTTCTGATGTATCATTGGGTCATTTCACCAGCAGTAGACCACAGATACAAGCTTTATTAAAAAATGGTGGCATGCTCGAAATGTCCATTAATGTATATTTAATTATAATGGAATATCTATAAATGTCCATGTGACATTTGCATGAAGATCAAAACAATTAATTATAATCAGCATTAACTAAATGGATAGACGATTAGAAAGAAAAGAATGTCCAAAAGAAAAAAAATATACATGTAGAAAATTTGAATATGAGTGATAATAGTGTGTTTATCTTTTAAAAAAACAATTTTGATTTTATATGCATTTGATTTATAAACAACTTTAAAAGTGTATATTTTTATCACTTGCCAAAAAATCCAACTCACTGAAGTACATGAAGAAAGAATATACATTCATTTATTTGTTTATTGACTCAGCAAATATTTACTCAATGTTACCAGACACTATAATAGTAAAATATGCTACCTAGTTATAAGTTGTTCATAGTTGACAGTTTAGAGAGGCACACAAATTTTGTAATCATAATTCAATGTAATAGGAACTATTATTATATAGTTACATACAAAAAAAACAGAGAGTAGTAAGTTCTATAGGACAGAAGGTTGATTAGCAAAATTGTGAGAAATATAGAAACATAAAGCCAAGCTAACTAATTTGGACTTACAAGCTCTGAGAAGACAAAGGAGTTCAAAGCAGGTGAGTAATACAAATGGTTTTACATTTTTTAAACCATGGTATTTACAGATAGTAAACATAAACATGACTGCCATGCTTACAGTAAATATTAGTGAATATCAGAAGAGAATCAGATTTAAAGGCAGAAAGCTACCAAACGGAGAAGATGAGGTCTTCAGTTAAGTCAGCAGCAAGGAAGCACAATGGTCTTCCCAGCTGGCTCCACAGTATGCCTGCCAATGCAGCAGACTGGGTTCGATCCTTGGATGGGGAAGATCCCCTGGAGAAGGAAAGGGCAACCCACTCCAGTATTCTTGCCTGGGAAATCCCATGGACAGAGGAACCTGGTGGGCTGAACCCCAGTCCATGGGGTCACAGAGAGTTCGACAGGCCTTAGCAACTAAACCACAGCAACAAACATAAACAGGAATGCTCTGCTTACAGTAAATATCAGTGAACATCAGAAGAGAATCAGAGTTAAAGATAGACAGTTTACAGAAAGCTACTAAGCCCAGAAAGCCCAGAAGATGAGGTCCTCAGTTAAGCCAGCAACTGGGAAGCTCAAAAGAAGGTGAGAAGCTCCAAAGTAAAGTGACTTGAGGTTGGGGATCGGGAGGGAGAGGGAAGGATTCCGATTATAGGGTGACTCATGTTTTTGACTTGGTTATTTGTTAGATTGTGGTACATCTTACTAAAATAAGAAATACAGGAACAGAAATGTCCAAGAAGAAATAATGAGTTCAGTTTTGGACATTTGAAATTGATGTGCCTCCAAGACATACATGAAATGAGCTCATACATCAATTGCATATATAATTGTGGGGCTCAGAGGAAAAGAGCAGAATCAGAAGTTTTGCATTAAAGACATTATGTCCGTGCTTTGCAATGTTTGATTCATATACATATATTATGCCACCATAGAGAAAGTTGAAAGAAGCACCTGTGGCAAGTTTCATAGGTGTAGCAGAGAAATTCCAACGTGGCAATCAGAAATTTGGGTAGATATATGCCAGCACCCATGGACATGGACAAATAAGTCTCTAGCTAAGTGTTCACATATAGACCAATCTAACACGTCTGAAAATAAAAATATAAAAATATATCAAATCAAAGATTGGCCATTTACTTCCTCTACCTTCACTCACATATCCATTCCATTATTTTCATTGTTTAGGTGCTATTTATCTTCTAGAAATTTACAACAAACAAGGCAGAGAAAGTCCCAGGCCTCATGGTGGTGGCAGTGCTGAAGACTCACTGTAAACACACGCACAAATAAATATGTAACCTTCTTTCCAATGTTTATAAGCACAATGAAAAAAAAGAAAGCAGAAGAAAGAAACAGAGCGAAGAGTGGCATTTTGAAAAGGATGTTCAGGGAAAAATTCTTTTTTGAAGGAAAGTCATGAAAAACATAGGGGAAAACTATTCAAGCCAGAAGGATCAGCAAATTCAAAGACCTTGAGGCAAGCAACTTTCCTTACTGAAGGAAGTAAATGTTGTCTTGAGCAGAGCAGAGTGAGGGAAGGAGAAATGGTGGGGTACGAGTTGGAAAATATGCCAAGGGTGGAGGCAGTGGAGAAGTTGAGTGGGGATAGAGAGCAATACGGGTTTCATTCTAGTCTAAGGATCATCTGGATCCACTGGAGGGTTGTGAATAGAGATGAAACTATCTGACTTCTGTTTTTTAAAAATTAACTCTGGCTGCCATGCACAGCTATGACTGTAATGTTACCAGGAGTCAGTTTGGGAGCAGGAAGACCATTTGGAGCAACAAGAATGGTTCAGGTGACTGACAGTCAAGCTGGGCCAGGATAGTAGGCTGGAGTTGATGGGCAACAGTCAGCTTTAGAAACACGGTGAATGCAGAGCATTGAGGCTTGCTGATGCCTTAGAAGGAATCTGCCCTGATAAACTGCTGACCAAAGTAACACCTGAGAAAGCTGTATGTCAAATAACTGCTAAGAAGTTGGCATTTTTTTGACAAAGCTTTTTGTCTGATTTTACCAAAATACTTTGATGAGTCAACATATTTAAACAGGTTCATAAATCTGGATATATTCTTAATGTAGAATGATCCTTTCTGAATGTTACACATAAGGCTGCTACATTATAAGTGTGGCTATATTTAAATAAAATCTAATTTTCAAGGTATCCCCCACAGAAAAAATGGAAAATAGGACATAATGCTGATATCTATCTCTGATCCTGGCCTTATTTTCATCATGTTTCTAAATATGTGAAAAAGATTCATTATAATATCTAATGAGTTTCGCAGAGAACTGTGACACCAAATAAAGACACAAGCTTAACAAATATTTCAGTCTTTAAAGAGTAACATGCAGGTGTCATTTATGAAATACTATGCAACATGATGGATTACTGTCAAGAGGATTTTCATATATCCACAAGCTAAATTTTATTAGACTCATTTGTTTTCAGAATGAAAAAACATTTTGTTGATTTAATATAAAATGAATGTTCTCTCTATATATATTTACATATATATTATATATATATGTATATATTGAAGGCCACTGAGTTCCTTTCTGTAGCATAGACCAGATGAGTCTTATGGAAAGAAGTTTTAAAGTCATGAAAATCAGAGTTTACTCAGGAAATACCGCTAGTGTTTTAATGAAAGTGCCACACATGCCCCTTCTGAAATTTAACACATGGAATGAACCTTCCCACATCTGTGGCAAACGCAGACTTTGCTGCCTTAAGGGCTTGGCATTTTCAGATAAAAAAGAATCAATGTCATTATACAGTATCTCTCAAGAGCATCGTAATTATTCTGCATGCATACAATATTTATTTAAAACTTAAAATTAAACTTCAAGAGGTGGTCATTTGAAAGCTGGCAGTGAGTGAACGGATCCTGTATTCATGAAAAAGAGAATATTTCTTCTAAAAGTTGAGAAATAGATCAAAACGGTCTTTCCAGTAACTGGCTCTTTAGTCATATAGATGCTTTTTATGTGTCAGATTTATTAATCAAGAAGGTCCATGGGAACGAGAGAAGGAAATCTTGAGGATGTGACTGTCGGTTTTTGATATGTCAGGTATAATTTTGTAACTGTGATTTTTGGATTGCAGTACACACACCGCATTGTACTGATGTTTGTGTATCTCTTTATACTCATCATTTGTGATGACTGGAAAAGAAGATAAGGCGGAGATGTTTTGATACGGGATTGAAACTTGAAACTACAGTCCTTCAATTTGAACGGTATTCCTGTTTCATCTTTCTTTTCATGTTACCTTTTTAACTTTTGCCACTGATGTAAAAGGAAAAAAAAAAAAGAAAGAAAATTTGAAAAGATGCCAGATGTTGGTTCTTCTCTGGGCGAAGGATCACAGAAGTAGAGGATAAAATATAGTTTGTAGTTTGTCACAGCAGCAGACTTATGAAGATCAAACGCTTGTCAACAACAACTGTTTGTCCTCCTATGGCCATCACAGAATTATTAAGATGTTGACATCTCTTCATAGTTGGTACATTTTGCCAAGATTGTAGTGTATAATGTTCCAATTAGTTTAGCAGGGTATATTCTGCAGGGATGAATACAGTCTTCCTTAATTGCTTTTGGCTGCTTCCTCAAATAAAAGTCTCTTCGTGGTACAAACACATCGGTCACTGTGAAATTCAGAATGGTATGCTCCCTTTTAAGTCATCAAAAATAACATGGAAACAGGAATTTCCAAAAGTTGAGGCGAAGCAGTTTATTTTTACAATGTTTGAACTGAGAATGCAACAAAACTGTAAAGTAAAAGAGCTGAGCCAAATTTTTGGTTATTATTTTACTACATTTGCCAGATAACCAGTTTGATGTTTTTCTCTGTTGGTTTTTGAGAATAGAGCAGCTGCTTGTGTGTACTTAGATTTCATACTGTATGATACAATTCTTAGTGAAAATTCTCATCTTTGACCAAAGTTGAGTGACTGTTTACTCTTTTTTTTTTTCCCCTCTTCAACTCCTGCAGACATCAAGTCCATACTGAATGCCTACCAGCTTTGGTCCATATTCAACTCAGACTATTTCTGGGAAGTTTATCTTCATGAGGTCGAGAGCCAACAGCGCCTTTCAGAGTTTACAGTGACTAGTGCTTTGCAGCATTTCTCGAAGCTCCTTTCAGCTTAGTCTTTTAGCCATAATTGCCCTCAGTAGCTACATGAGGTCCGAAAGAATCCTGAGAGCCTGGGAGAAATTTAGAGTTGCTGTGTGGGCAAAAAGGAGCAGGATTCAAAAAGGAGGAAGAAAATTTGAAGACGAAAGTCTTGGGTAGAGCTGTGAAGCCATAAAATACAAAGACATAAAGCTTCAGATAAACAATATATGTCTCTAATACTGTCAGAGGTTTTATGTGGTTTTAACTTTTTAAACTGAGACTTATATTTCTTTATATGCCAGACAAAATCACTTGAGGAAACCAAGTTAAACATATTAAATTCTGTGCATATAAACTAATAAAATGATATCATATTTATAAAGAGCACTTTACAAATTGTGACCTAATCTATGTAACTATTGTAACTGCAAGTAAGTCTTAATTTGTCCAGGAGGTTCTACTTAATGGCCAGTTCCCAGAAACATTAAAAATAAAATAAAATAAAATACTGACTTGTCAGAAGAAAAAGGTAATGACTTACCCTATTCAGTTAGTTTGACTGAATTGAGAACTCAATATAATCTTCCAAACTTACTTATTCCTTTTACTATTTATGATTTTAATTTTCTTCAACTCTCTGAAAATAATAAATGCATGTAGTGCTAAAAGGCTTACAACACACAAGCCAACAGTCCTTACTCTAACTCCTAATTATTCTGCTCTATAAATATAACCACTTTCAGTGCCTAAAGGTGCTTCTCCTGAAGCTCCCATGTATATGTATGATATACATACAAGTATATCCAACATTTATATTGTATATCATATACATATATACACACACCAGAATACATATATTCCTGTATTCATATCTATCTCCATAAATAACATGGCCATTTCTCAATTTAATAATTACAGAAATAGTAAATTGACTTTTTGATTTGGAAATATAAAATTCACCTCCTCTTATGATCTCTCCCAATCTCTCAATATAGTAAAATTATAATTTTCTGGTTAAGGTAACAGTCAGTGTTTATACAACTATTGTTACACAAATAGTTTTTCACTCTGGGGCCAAAAAAAAATGACTTTTGATTACAATTTTTTTCTAATAAAGATTGTTGTTTTTTTCTGGAATTAATATTAAATCATTATTTCCTTGCTTCTTTTCCAATAACTATTTTTCATTTATGTTTGGTGTGAAGTAGTTTATAAACTAAATTTATTAAAATAAAATACTCCAAAAATATCCCAAAGGCCTATTAATATATTTTCTAAGTGTTGAAACATACTAGAACACTAAGCAGTTCTATCACACCCCCATTCCCCAACCAGCCCTCTACCTCTCTAACCCACATTCTTTTTTTCTTATAAACTTTTTATTTTATATTGGAGTATAGTCAATTAACAATGTTGTGATAGTTTCAGGTGGACAATGAGGGGATTCAGTCATACATATACATGTATTCAGTCATACATATACATACACATTAGCCTCCCCCAAACTCCCCTTCCATCCAAGCTGCCACACAGCATTAAGCAGAATTCCATGTGCTATATAATAGGTCCTTGTTGGTTAACCATTTTAAATATAGCAGTGTGTACATAACCTTCCCAAACTCCCTAACTATCCCTTCCCCCCGGCAACCACATGTTCATTTTCTAAGTCTGTGAATCTCTTTCTGTTTTATAAATAAGTTCATTTGCATCACTTCCTTTTGGATTCCACATATAAGGGATGTCATATGATATTTCTCCTTCTCTGCCTGATTTAGTTCACTCAGTATGACTTACTTTACTCTCTAGGTCCATCCATGTTGCTGCAAATGGCATTATTTCATTCTTCTTAATGGCTGAATAATAGTCCAGTGTGTGTGTATGTGTACAACACATCTTGTTTATCCATTCCTCTGTTGATGGACATTTAGATTGCTTTCAAGTCTTGGATATTGTAAACAATGCTGCAATGAACATTAGGGTGCATGTATCCTTTCAAATCCCATTTTCTCTGCACATATGCTCAGGAGTAGGACTGCAGGGTCATATGGTAGCTCTCCCACATTCTTTCTAGGTGGTGCAGAGCTGACATATTGATCTTTATCACTGCTGGTTTCCTGTACTTGAACACTTGATTTTTTTTCTCTTGGATTTCTAAAGCACATCTAGCACTTTTCTAAGAAAGAGTGCATAGAAAACACGTTTATTCATTTTACATATTGACCATCTGAGAATGTCTTTTTTTCTGCTTTCATATGTGATTGATAACTTTGAAACCACTTCATAAAGATGTAGGTACTGAGTCACAGTCGTCTGGAAATTGGGGTTGCTCTCAAGAATTTCAATATAATGTCTTATTCCTAAGCATTTCTTCATTATTTGCTTCTATGCTTTAAGAAGTTCTTAGGATTTTTTTTTTTTTTTTTCTGTTTTTCTGAAAGTTCTTAGTCTGCTCTGATAAAGGTCTTTCTCCACTCTGCTTGATTCCTAGTGGGTCTTTTCATTTGGAGACATACGATCTTCAGTTCTTCTTAAGTGATTTTTGATAACTGTGTTGTCTCTATTTTCTTCAGGAAATTATGAAATTGTGTAAGATGTTTCAACCTGGACTTTTACCACCATTCCTTATTTCTGTATTTTTTTTTTTTAAATCTCTTAGATATATTCTCTACTTTTTCCTCTCCTATAGTATTTGTCTCATTTTTCCTCTTTGAGCATTTCTTTGACACTATTTTCCAAACCTTCTGAGAATATTTTCCAGTAATCATATTTTAAATTCTAATATTTAGGTGGTGTTGTTTGATTATTTCTTTTCATAATAATATCCTGTTTCTTCCAGATGTGATATCTTCTCTCATCAATCCAGGATAGTAATAACAGTTTATATATATATATATATATATATCTTTTAAGTTTTATTTGGTACTTTTTGTCGTCTCTCTTTTTCTCCCCATTTATTCTCCTTATTTATGTCACTCTGTATGTCATAGTTGGAGACTCCTCAATATTTGAAGTTCCTTGGCTGTTCATTCAAACTGAAGAGTAAAGTACATTTACAAACTGAAAAAGAAAAACTGGATGACATCTCCCAGTATACTGGAAAGATTTTCAACATATATATTTACATGCAAGAATCTTTAAATGTCAGAGTCTATGGGTCCTTTTTTATTGGAGTTTATTTTTGTCCATCCTAAAGAAAATCAGTCCTGAATGTTCATTGGAAGGACTGATGTTGAAGCTAAAACCCCAATACTTTGGCCACCTGATGTGAAGAACTGACTCATTTGAAAAGACCCTCATGCTGGGAAAGATTGAAGGCGAGAGGAGAAGGGGACAACAGAGGGTGAGATAAATGGATGGCATCACTGACTCAATGGGCATGAGTTTGAATAAACGGGAGTTGATGATGGACAGGGAGGCCTGGCATGCTGCAGTCCATGGGGTCGCAAAGAGTCAGACATGACTGAGAGACTGAACTGAACTGAACTGAACTGATTTATGTTCTCCAGGGGAGACTACTCTATATCTCTTAGGGGTGGGCATGTGGGTGCAAGATTGGCTGTCGGCATGACACTCTGGGGGTGCCAGGGAAGGGAGCTGGTATGGTTTCATGAATCATGAGACACCCGTGCCCTGCATTATCTCTACCCTCCAAAATACTAAATATCCTGGACTGTCACATTTCTGGTGCTTTCCCCAACTCCCACCCCTACCAGAGACTACAGCCCTGGTATTTGAGGGTAAGGTCAATAGGGAGAAGTAGCCTGGAAGTATGCCACATGTCTCCCCTGTTCTCTAAACAGTAAAGAAGGCCACTTTTCATATTACTGTGCCTGATATTAGACTTCAAAAGCTTTGGTAGGCACTTTATTAGGTAAAAGGTGTTAGTTGTCTCAAAAGTTATTCTTCTTTATTTATAAGATAATTGGAATTGCATTTCGAGGTAAAACTTTACTGAAAGCTTTATGGCTGACCAGGTGCATTAAACTAAATACTTTTCCTTCACCCATTAATTTTGTAATTTTGTTAAAGAAAGGAGGACTTTAGTTTTTTGAGCGATTTTTTTCTCCCTCTAAAATCCCATGCTGCTTATTGCTCATGTTTCTATTATCCCATATAGGCTGTAGGGTTTTTCCCCCCACCCAGGGGCCTCACAATAGACTTGCCAAATTGTAATTATCACGGCAAATCTTTTTGTTCTGACAAATAATACCTACATGTTTTATTTTATCCCATTTTCTGGAGCTACTTAGTTGAGTCTAAGTTTTCAAAAGTAATCACTAGTCTTTTTGAATCTTGGGAGTGTATTTCTTTAGACCTTGTAATATGCACAGTGTAAAACCATTTAAAGTTATGTTAATTTTTTTTCTTAGAAATACTATTTCAAATAATCATGCAGAGGAAAAAAAGTGAAAATGACTATTTATATCAACTGAGGACCTCAATGAGAGTTGTTCAAGGGTTGAGAAATAGAAGCTATAAAGGAAAGTTTAAGCAAAGGAACAAGATTATTAGGCTAAGAGAATGGTCTAACTACCCACCATTCAAGAGCAGCATAGAAAAATAGTGACTTGCTGTTCTCTAGATCTAGGGAAGATGTAAGAAAAGGAATTAAGCTTAAAGTGAAATGTAAAAATTATGAAACTTTATGAGATGCTTCAAGGCTGAGTTTCACCAATACTTAATGAAAAGGAATGAAAGTACAGGTGAAGACAAACTAGATATTGAGTTTCATATCAAAAAAAGATATGATTCTGAACAATCCCTACAACTGAGTTATTGCTTAGGACCCTAAGATTACCCCCAAAACAAAGACTTTCACTTATTCATAAAAAATTATAAAAGGGACCAATTAATTCATTTGTCTTGACAAAACTATTTAGTTAAATATCCATCTCCATTTTTTAATAAAACAAGGAAAAAACCTAGGGAAAGAAACAAGATGTGTGGGTATGTGTATATGTGAGTGGGCATTCGTGGGAGTGTGTATGTGCTGTGTCCAACTATGAGGGACTCATCTCAAGGCAGAGCACATAGACGGTATAGGTTCCAAGACCACCAACACTATATGTGTCTCGTCTTCTGGAGTCTCCCTGTTTAACCCAGTGACTTCTGGAGGGAAACATGGGCCTTCAGTCCAGCTCCCGTGCATGTTGGAGGGCCCCTTCAGTATTCCTTCTTTTAGAGACACAGAGCAGTTTGGCTCCACTAGGATAATTGTATAACAAAGCAAAGACTGACTTGGCTTTCTTAGTGCTCTTCATGCATTTTTATTCTTGAAATATAATTTAAAAGCAGTAGAATTTTTCACTTAGCTTTCTCATATACATATACATAATTTACTCATTTGAAGAATACAGTTCAGTGGTTTTTAGTATGTCCATAGAATTACTCAGCCACCACCATAACCTAATTTTAGAACATTCTGTTATTTCAAAAAGAAACCTAGTAACTTTTCTAAGGATTCTATAGTTTTCATGAAGTCCTTTAGTTTCACCAAAAATTATTGTATTTTTTTAACAGACATATCTACTTTAAAAAATGAGCGCTGTCCTTCAAGTTGACAACATGAACTTGGCAGGACATGTAATTAATATAAATACCTGAATTTATACCTTTGGTAGCTCCATATCTATCACAAATTAGGACCAAAACTAATTCGACTGCAACAGATTACACAAAGAGTTGTTATACAGAAGATGAGACTAGGATTTCTAAGCATTTGCCTATTCAAATATAATTAGATTAGGATTAAAAGGCGTTAAAAGACATTCAAAAAGAGATTCAGAAAAGATGATGGATGACCTGTTCTTTCTCCCAGGAGACCTGTAAAGTAACAGAAAGATCCTTTCGGCTCTTTCTTTCACACTCTGTTAGGATACAGCTGCTGGGACAAACACAGCCGTGAACCCAGTGGCTGAGACATTCCAGTCCTGAGAAGGGTGAGTGGTCCACAAAGGTTACACACTTCTATTTCTATGTTAAGAAATCATTTAGGACCCAGATGTTTTCCATCACGGTGCTCCACTATCAGCCAGGGGACTCAAAGCTGGCTCCTATGGACTGACTAGTATTCTTCCCCCAAATCCCATGTGGAATGTCTAACCCCTAATGTGATTGCATTTGGAGACTGGGCCTAAAAGGAGGTGCCCCCGTGCATCCTCAGTCACTCACATTTCTGACTGTGACCCCATGGACTGTAGCTCACCAGGCTCCTCTGTCCATGGGATTTCCTAGGCAACAATACTGGAGTGGGTTGCCATTTCCTCCTCCAGGGATCTTCCAACCCAGGGATCAAACCTGTGTCTCCTGCATTAGCAGGCAGATTCTTTACCACTGTGCCACCTGGGAAGCCCCCTAAAAGGAGGTGTGTGTGTATTGACCCTTTGTTGACCTTTCAGTCATGTCTGACCCTTTGAAACCCCATGGACTATAACCTGCCAGGCTTCTCTGTCTATGGAATTTTCCCGGCAACAATATTGGAGTGGATTGCCATTCCTTTCTCCAGAGGATGTTTCCGACCCAATGATCGAACCCAGGGCCTCCTACACTGCAGGCAGATTCTTTACCCTCTGAGCACCAGGGAAGTCCCCTAAAAAGAGGTAGTAGAGGTTAAATAAGAAAGGGCTTTAATCCCATAGGACTAGCACCCTTAAAAAAAGAGGAAAAGACACCAGAGAGCTCTCTTTCTTTCTCTCTGTGCACAAAGGTGAGAGGGCAACTAACTACAAGTGAGAAAGAGAGGTTTCACCAGAAACCACAGCTGACAGCACCTTGATCTTGGACTTCTAGCTTCCCAAATTGTGGAAAAATACAGTTTTGCTCTTTAAGACATTCAGCCTCTGGCCTTTTGTTACGCAGCCCTAGCAGACTAATACCATAGATTAGCAGTACTGTATCCTTGTTACTGTATACAGGAAGGGGGAAGGAGACACAATGGAGAAGAAGAAGATTCTTTTAAAGGGTATGGTATAGAAATTGCAAACATTACCTCTGTTTGCTTCTCATTATCCAGAATTTAGACACTTAACTATAAGGAAGGCAAAGAAGTATCCAGTATATTCACACATTGCTGCTAAAACTGTGCATGTGTGTGTGTGTGTAACTATAAGGCAGAAGGAGAAATACATGCTGAGGACTTAGTAGTCTCTGTAACAAGTGCTCTTCCTCCCAGTTTTAGTATCATTTTCAAGGTACTTCTTCATTACCCAACAGCTTCCAGAAAAATGATTGTAGATTTGGTTTGTTGATATCACCCTGTGCCCTCAACTTTGATATTTGATCCAGATTTTCAAAAATTGCATTTGCAATCCTGTTTTGCTCTATGTTTTTATAGAGAATTCTGATCTTACTAATTCATACTAAAATATTTATGAGTGATAAGTATGTGGTACTGTGATGGTGCTTAGCCATTCGCAAGCCTATAATTGGAAAGTTTGTGTCTCTGTTTGCATGAAGAATTAGCTCCTGTCTCTAGCAGGTTGTGCTGTTGAGAGGTCCAAGAGGGAAGAGAACTCAGGAGATTACATGGAACACGTGTGTTTCCTCTATCCATGCTTATGCGCCTTTCCTTTGAAGGTTACTTTCTATGTACTGTCAGTGACTGAACCAAGGCCCAGGGGAGCCACGTTTGAACAGCTGATTCACTTGCAGCATTGTCCTGAGCTCATATACCCTCAGACTCTGTTGGCCCCCTGCTTGTCTGTCCATACTTTGGGATTCGTTTATAATCATTGTACTCCTAGCAGCCAATGAAAACATCTAGCACGTAGCAGACGTGAATGAGAGGACCTTCAGAACTGATATCTTTAATTAAAATCATAACACTGCCCAGGTTCATATCTGAAGACCACATAACACACAGTATTTTGATAATGAAATTCAGCTGGTACTTTCTATAATGGCTCTTCTTGGATAGAAGCCAAGTAGATTCAAGTTATACCAAATTTGATTATGTACCAGGAAGTATTATCATGAAGCTTTAAATATACAATTCAGCTTCTGCTCTTCTATTAGGAGAGCCAGAATTGATTTAATTTTGTGAAGGTCATGGGGCAATTGCAGTGGATGTGTGTGAGGGGGCTTGGATAGGGAGTTCAGCTTCCCTGTCGTCAAATATGTCATCAGTGATGATCCTCAAGCTTCCTCAACCGATAGGGTGAGGAGCCAGCGGTGATTCCATGAGCAGGAATTGGTGAGAACACAGAATTCCTGGGGTGGACTTGATCTCCTGAGAGCTTCTCTCTTTGACAGCAATAGCCTCATCTCAGGGTCAGCAAACATTTTCTGTAAATATCAGTGTCTTACTATTCCGTAAATAGTAAATATTTTAGGCTTTGTAGGTCCTAAGATCACCTTTACAACTCAGCTTCGCCTTTGTAGTAAGAGAACAGTCAGAGAAAATGTGAATGAATGTGGACACATGCCAATAAAACTTTATGTACACGGGACTTTGAATTTCCTACACTTTTAGTATGCCATGAAATATTATTCTTCCTTTGATTTTTGTTTTCAACCAACTTACAGATGTAAAAACTATTTTGCTCCCAGGGCAAAGCCAACCCCTGGCCTGGTTTGTTCTTCATTCAATGAGCAATTATCCAGTGACTCCCTGTGCCAACCACTGTTCTCGGTGATAGGAACGCTGCAGTGAACAAACAGGAGAAACTCACTGCACCACAGAGCTTACACTCTACATTCATCCACTGACACTGCTCATCAATCCAGAAAAGAGTCACCAGAACAATGCTGGGTTATAGTGCATGACACTGGTACAAGATTCCATGTTCAAATACTTGTTGAGCCACTAAGTAATTGCAGCGACCATTCTGCAAGTTCAATTTCAAGCATGTTCATTGTGCCTAACTTTATTATACTCCTTTGACATTATATTACATCTCAGTTATTCCTCATTCCTTGCACAGTGCCTGGCACAGAAGAGAGATTCAGTTCCATCCTTAATTGAAGCTAAGATGCTATCAGCATTATTTTATGGAAAAAAACAACATTATCTCAAGAAAAAAGTTGCTAGTGAACTCTAGGATGGTCATCATTGTGAGAGGCACTTACTTTTCAGAGCTGTTCCAATGGGAAAAAAGAAATGTGAGACAGACTCTATGAAACAGGGTAAATGTTTCCTAAACAAACGGTGTCCCTATCCCCCTTCATTCTGAAAAGGTACAAGAGTAATTTATAGTGAGGCACAAGGAGAGCCAAAATCAAAACTGAGGGCCGTGAGAGGAATGTGGCGTGAGGTTGCCACCCTGCATTCTGGTGACTCTACCGCCGGTGTGCTGGAGATGGAGATGCTTGTTCCCTCCTCACAGGCCTTGCTTGTCTTCCTGAAGGTTCCAGAATGCTCTCATAGGCAGCCTTGCCTCCTTCTTGCCAGTCTGGTGGCGAGTGGTGCAGAAACATTTTAATTAATGGTGAACTTCTCAAAGTTGAAGTGCAAACAATTATAGCTTAATTTTACTTTCGGCCTCATTTTCGTCATTTACATTCTCTCCTCCCTCCCCATTAGATGACTTCTTTCACAGTCTGTAAAGCTGTCTAATGGTTCTGCTCGCGAAAAAAGGGCGTTGTTTCTCTCTCCCTCAATTAGAAGCTGCAGAGAGACGAAGAGCTCTTCTGATAAATATCTCCAGAGAAGTCCTTCCAAAAGGCCTCACTCTGGAGAATGATACCCCCCTTTTTTTTTCTTTTCCCTGAAAGGTGCATGTCTTCCCCATAACAACTGTTTGCACACAAGACTCTGAGAAAGTTCATAGCACACATCACAAGTACATCTGATACGTAAGTGAAGTGATCTGTAGCGCTGCTAATTAGACCTAAATTCTTGATTTACTATTTATAAAACAAAATTGATTATTACTTCATCAACAACATTTAAAGCATCATTAAGAGAGGTCTGCTCCAGCAGCCTCAGGTTAAATTTTTTAACAAGCACTTTAGTTGCTAATCTGTGTTATTGCCAACATATGTAAACTTCCTAATGCTAATTGCATTCAGCTGTGAATCAAACAATGTCTAATTCTCTTCAGGATTAATTATGCACATGTGCCGCCTGCATTCCTAAACATGGTTCTCATAAATAATAAGAGATATATCTAAGCAGATGGGATTTTTCCAACTAAATGATCTGTTTATCATGAATAAAACAAATGACACATACTAGACTTCAAATGCAGAGTCACTGCAACTTCAAATATTTTTAGCATTAATAATTATCCCAACAATCGTTGGTGTGAATACATTTTTTGAACAACCTAGCCGCAAACAATGTTTGCTCACATGTTATATTTATCTCTTACAACATTAAAAAAAAAAAAACTTGAACGGAGAACCAGAAACAGGGTTGTTTATTTTAGGCACTTACTGGGTGAAGATAATTGTACACTGTAAAGATTCAAAGTCTACCAGTCTACCTTCCCCAGGGAGTTCTGTTTAAATGGACTTGGTAATTAGGCTGACAAAACGTTACACATTTGTCTCACTTCCTAGAACAGAACAGGTTGGTGAGCATCTTTCCTACCATTACAGGGCTAGAATCATTTCAACAGTTTCATTTGGTTCTTTGTTCTGGCAACAAAAATAATTTTGAAAGAAAGTGTACTTCTGTAAAGATAAAAAAAGAGGAGAAAGAAAGACAGGAAAATGTATAGAATTATTAGTAATCTATCCTATTTCTATGGGGTTATTTTTTGTTCATTTACATAGTGTACCCATAGTATCTGCATATTAATGTGAACCAAAGTTGAATTGGAGAGCCTTGACATTCCAGAGAAGATTAGAATATTTTTAAGGAGGGAAATCCTTAGCAGCTTCTTCTAAGGCTGAAAACTTAATACCAATCCTGGCACTTCCTCCCCTTCTCTTATATACGTTCTATCTCATAGTGACCAAAAATGCATTTCTTATCTATGACCATTTTTTACTGGATTTTACTAGGTAGCTAAGCTGATTGATAAATTATTTAAATTATGGCTCTAAAGCTAATATAAGCGTATGTAAACTCAGAATACAAAAAGACTCAAGTTTGAATCATGTCTCTGCTACTTGACAGCAGCATGAACATAAAAGTTACTTAACCTCATCATGAAATTTCTTTTCTTCACCTCAAACACAGAGAAACACCACCTCCTTTACAGGCTGTTGTGAGGATCTGAAAGATATTCTCAGTTCCTAGGTCTAACTAGTCGAAGGTGTTCAGCTAATGTTAATTTCTTCCTCTTCTCATTTCCCAACATACTATTTAACTCTGAGCATTCCCAAACAGACCCTTAACCAAAAGAGGATCTATAGAATGCTCAGCGGCAGATAGAATGAGCAAGAGGAGACTTTCTGGTCCCTCTCAATCTCCCCATAGTCAACAGGTCTTTCCTACTTGACCTGTACAAAACCTCCTTTGTCCTAAATTATACAATTCTTAGCTCAATCACAGTCCACACACTGCTTAAAAGCACAAAATTTGTGCTTCTACTGGTGAAATAACATAACAACACCATGCGTTTCACAGGAACATTCAACAACACGACCAAGATAATACAGTGATAAATTAAAACACTGGATCAAACACTGATTTCAGTCATCAAACCTGACAAATTAGGTTAATGGAACTTGTGGCAATGACTATTTGAATTCTTCTTACAATCAAACATTTTTGGCTAAGAAATCAGCCAAAGCCCTTGCTTATGGTTTCAAGAAGACATCCTTGGATTCTGAAGGAGCAGCATCTCATATCGCTGCTTTGGAGGTGATGGTGTGAATGTGGTTAAAGGCAGAAATAGAATGTAGAGGAAAGTGTTCTTTGGCACAAACCATTTTGTTTCAGACCTTTCACACATTCTCACCTCTCCACATCATTTATATTGCACTGGGACTCCTCCTTCTCATCTCGGTCCTCCTCAGTTCAGTCACTAAGTTGTGTCCGACTCTTTACGACCCCATGGTGTCATTCACACCAGACTTCCCTGTCTATCACCAACTCCTGGAGCTTGCTCAAACTCATGTCCATCGAGGCGGTGATACCATCCAACCATCTCATCCTCTGTCATCCCCTTTTCCTCCTGCCTTCAATCTTTCCCATCATCAGGATTTTTCCAATAAGTCAGTTCTTTGCATCAGGTGGCCAAACTACTGAACCTTCAGCTTCAGCATCAGTCCTTCCAATGAATATTCAGGACTGATGTCCTTTAGGATGGACTGGTTGGATCTCCTTGCAGTCCAAGGGACTCTCAAGAGTCTTCTCCAGCACCATACTTCAAAAGTATCAATTATTCGGCCCTCAGCTTTCCTTTTGGTCCAACTCTCACATCTACAAATGACTACTGGAAAAATCATAGCTTTGACTATATGGGACTTTGTCAGCAAAGTAATGTCTCTGTCTAATATGCTGTCTAGGTTGGCCAAAGCTTTTCTTTCAAGGAGCAAGCGTCTTTTAATTTCATGGCTGCAGTCACCATCTGCAGTTATTTTGGAGCCTAAAAAAATAAAGATTACCACTGTTTTCATTGCTTCCACATCTATTTTTTATTAAGTGATGGGACCAGATGCCATGGTCTTAGTTTTCTTGAGTTTAAAGCCAGCTTTTTCACTCTCTGTTTTCATTTTCATCAAGAGGCTCTTTAGTTTCTCTTCACTTTCTGCCATAAGGATGGTGTCTTCTGCATATCTGAGGTTATTGATATTTCTACCAGTAATCTTGATTCCAGCTTGTGCTTCCTCCAGCTCAGCAGTTTGCATAATGTACTCTGTATACAAGTTAAATAAGCAGGGTGAAAAAAAAAAAAATAAGCAGGGTGAAAATATACAGCCTTGACGTACTCCTTTCCCAATTTGGAACCAGTCTGTTGTTTCATGTCTGGTTCTAACTGTTGCTTCTTGACCTGAATACAGATTTCTCAGGGGGCAGGCAATGTGGTCTGGTATTCCCATCTCTTTAAGTATTTTCTACAGTTTGTTGTGGAAAATCCACACAGTCAAAGGCTTTGACATAGTCAATAAAGCAGAAGTAGATTTGTTCTGGCACTCTCTTGCTTTTTCTATGATCCAGTGGATGTTGGCAATTTGATCTCAGGTTCATCTGCCTTTTCTAAATCCAGCTTGAACATCTGGAAGTTCTCAGTTCACGTATGGTTGAAGCCTAGCTTGGAGAATTTTCAGCATTATTTTGCTAGCATGTGAGATGAGAGCAATTATGTGGTAGTTTGAACATTCTTTGGCATTGCCTTTCTTTGAAATTGGAATGAAAACTGACCTTTTCCAGTCCTGTGGCCACTGCTGAGTTTTCCAAATTTGCTGGCATATTGAGTGCAGCACTTTAACAGCATCAACTTTTAGGACTTGAAATAACTCAGCTGGAATGTCATAATCTTCACTAGCTTTATTTATAGTGATGCTTCCTAAGGCCCACTTGGCTTCACATTCCAGGATGTCTGGCCCTAGATGAGTGATCACATCATCATGGTTATCTAGGTCATGACGATCTTTTCTGTACAGTTCTTCTGTGTATTCTTGCCATCTCTTCTTAATGGCATTTGCTTCTGTTAGGGCCATACCATTTCTGTCCTTTATTTTGCTCATCTTTGCATGAAGTATTCCTTGGTATCTCTAATTTTCTTGAAGAGATCTCTAGTCTTTCCCATTCTATTGTTTTCCTCTATTTCTTTGCATAGACCATTGAGGAAGACTTTCTTATCTCTCCTTGCTATTCTTTGGAACTCTGCATTCAGAGGGGTATATCTTTCCTTTTCTCCTTTGCCTTTCACTTCTCTTTTCTCAGCTATTTGTAAGGCCTCCTCAGACAACCATTTTGCCTGTTTGCAGTTCTTTTTCTTGTGGATGCTCTTGATCCCTGCCTCCTGTACAATGTCACGAACCTCCATCCATAGTTCTTCAGGCACCCTATCAGATCTAATCACATGAATCTATTTGTCTCTTCCACTGTATAATCCTAAGGAATTTGATTTAGGTTATACCTGGATGGTCTAGTGGTTTTTCCTACTTTCTTCAATTTAAGTCTGAATTTGGCAATAAGGAGTTCATGATCTGAGCTGCAGTCAGCTCCCAGTCTTGTTTTTGCTGACTGTATAGAGCTTTTCCATATTTAGCTGCAAAGAATATAATCAATCTAATTTCAGTGTTGACCATCTGGGGAAGTCCATGTGTAGAGTCTTTTCTTGCGTTTTTGGAAGAGGGCGTTTCCTATGACCAGTGAATTCTCTTGGCAAAACTCTGCCTTTGCCCTGCTTCATTTGTTTTTTTTCAAGGTCAAACTTGCCTGTTACTCCAGGTATCTCTTGACTTCCTACTTTTGCATTCCAGTCCCCTATAATGAAAGGGACATCTTTTTTCTTTTTCTCTTTGGTGTTAGTTAAATGGTCATCATAGAGCTGTTCAACTTCAGCTTCTTCAGCATTACTGGTCAGGGCATAGACTTGGATTAATGTGGTGTTGAATGGTTTGCCTTAGAAATGAACAGAGATCATTCGGTTGCTTTGAGATTGCACCCAGTACTGCATTTTGGGCTCTTTTGTTGACTATGAGTGCTACTCCATTTCTTCTAAGGCATTCTTGCCCACAGTAGTACATATAATGGTCATTTGAGTTAAATTTGCACATTCCAGTCCACTTTAGTTCACTGAGTCCTAAAACGTCAATGTTCACTCTTGCCATCTCCCGTTTGACCACTTCCAGTTTACCTTGATTCATGAACCTAACATTCGAGGTTCTGTGCAATATTGCAGGTTCTCATGCAATTCCAGTTTCCTATGCATAATCCATCCTCCTGGCATTGGACAATTTTTCTGTCCTCATTCAAAATGTGACTCATCTTAGATTAATTGGCAACCAACTTTTCAGATTTTTCAAGTATCATCTTTCTATCTCTCTCTATTTTCTCCTTAGTCAATTTTCTAGACTGAGATTTCACTGAAATATCCACTAGAAATCAAAACTAAAAACAAAGTAAAAATGAAACAAAACAAAACAAAAGTCTGGACTTAGTCCTTCCAGTATTTTCCTTTACCTGCCAATAATTTCAGTATAGATTTCATTCATATTTTTAAAAAAGCAATGTGGGCATTCATGACACTGAGACATTTTTAAAGCACAATTACATTCAAAAGCTACAGTTCCCAAGAAAGTATTTCAGTTTTTCTTCAATTTAAAACTAAAATAGTTATGAATTTCACCCTGCTTCAGTCTCCTCATTTGTAAAATGGAGACAAAATTTGTAAATATCTTATGATTTGGGGGACTAAATAAAATAGTAATTGTAAATGCTTAGAATAGTGTGTGGCAACAAGTGCTTAATAATTATTTTCTTCTGTTATTATAATTAATAACTTACAAATTCAAGTAACCTAAACCCTGCCACAGTTTTTTGACCTTAATATGAGTTTCTCACTAATCATGAATTTCAGCTAGTAACCTAAGAACTAAATATTGCATGTGGATTTTTAAAGATCTAGGTGTCCTTAAAATTGAAAAGCAACCACAAACACAAAAGGAAGAAAAGGAATAAGACACTGGATTAATGAAGGAAATGATGCTATTGGAGACTCCAGTGGCTACACAGTATATCTGCCCCAGGCACTGAGCTTGAGGCTGTTTTTATGTTTTCTTCCATCACTTTTCTCTGGGTTTATGCCCACATGTAAATGCAAGCTCAGTCCATTCTCCTCTCCATTAGTGTCTTGACAGACTTGATAAGGCTATTCATGCTGTTCCCTAGAGTTTAATAATTGCCAAAAGATGCATTAAATGATAATACTGATTGTGAAGTACTTTAAGTCACTCAATTCTCTCATTTTGTAACAATTAATTTCATATTCCTCCAAAAACAATTTCAACTGCTTGGCACAGAGCATATGGTACTTAATATTTTACTGACATTTAAACAAGTCTAAATTTGCTGGTTTCATTAAATAGCTTTACACTAAAATTCATTTCATTTCAAAAACGTATGTTTGGCAATGAACATGCTATCTTATGTAACCTAAAGGGTACATGGTTAGTAGGCTGTGGTCCAAACATATTAGATATCTTGCTAATGGATGCCGGAGAAATTTCTGCTCTCTAATATCAAAATTTTAAGTCTGGGGACTTGAAAGTAAAAATGAACTTAGATGAGAAACAAACTAGTTTCTATATGGCCTATTTGAAATATGAAAATGGAAAGCAAATAAAATTTTCTCTACCCCTTTAGCTTTAATTATAAAAAATATTTTCCAACTCCTCATGCTGCTGCTGCTGCTGCTTCTAAGTCGCTTCAGCTGTGTCTGACTCTGTGTGACTCCATAGACGGCAGCCCACCAGGCTCCCCCGTCCCTGGGATTCTCCAGGCAAGAACATTGGAGTGGGTTGCCATTTCCTTCTCCAATGCATGAAAGTGAAAAGTCAAAGTGAAGTGGCTCAGTCGTGTCCAACTCTTCGCGACCCCATGGACTACAGCCTACCAGGCTCCTCCGTCCATGGGATTTTCCAGGCAAGAGTACTGGAGTGGGGTGCCATTGCCTTCTCCACCAACTCCTCATAGATATTACTAAATTACTGTTTGTGAGGTCCCAGTGAAATGAAACAAAATACAATCTTCAGTTCAGTTCAGTTCAGTTGCTCAGTCGTGTCCGACTCTTTGCGACCCCATGAATCACAGCACACCAGGCCTCCCAGTCCATCACCATCTCCCGGAGTTCACTCAGACACACGTCCATCGAGTCAGTGATGCCATCCAGCCATCTCATCCTCTGTCGTCCCCTTGTCCTCCTGCCCCCCATCCCTCCCAGCATCAGAGTCTTTTCCAATGAGTCAACACTTCACATGAGGTGGCCAAAGTACTGGAGTTTCAGCTTCAGCATCATTCCCTCCAATGAAATCCCAGGGCTGATCTCCTTCAGAATGGACTGGCTGGATCTCCTTGCAGTCCAAGGGACTCTCAAGAGTCTTCTCCAATACCACAGTTCAAAAGCATCAATTCTCTTAAACTCCTTTAAAAATTATTTTCAGTTTTGAGTCATCAAATAAATGTATATTTTCTTTTATCTGCCTCAGTGGATAGTATCCTATGATTTCTAAGGTTTCTTCTAGTTTAGAATCTTTGATTCCTGTTTCTTTTAAAATACTAAACTTGGACATACATTATTTTGGTCAATATTTAATATAACTAGTATTAAGTTGACATTCCAAACCAGTGGGAAAATAGAGATAGATTGATTAAATTTTGTGAAAGTATAGACTAGATACCAAACTGTATTTTATAATGCTTAAGTCCAATGTAAAAAAGTTCTAAAATAATTAGATAAAATTTAGAATGATATTCAGATAATATTGGCATAAGAAGGTTTTGCCAAACCCAATTTCAAAGGCAAAAGTAGCTAAAAGAAAAATGACTATGTAAAACTACATAAAAATAAAAAGTTTCTATTTATCAAGAATGATAAATGACTAACTTGATGGACATGAGTTTGAACAAGTTCCTGGAGCTGGTGATGGACAGGGAAGCCTGGTGTGTTGCATTTCATGGGGTCGTAGAGTTGGACACAACTGAGTAATTGAACTGATAAGTGACTTTAAGGAAAAGTTATTTGTTGGCAAAAGGTTAAGATTTCTGTTATATAAGAAATATGCAATATTTATAAATCACTAAAAGAAACAAATGAGACAAAACCCCCTATAGAAGAATAAGCAAAATATATAAACAAGTAATTAATGATAAAAGAGAAGAAAAACAGTTACAGATACATGAAAAAGATATTCAGCTTCACTTTTAATATAAGAAATAAATATATAAGGAAAAATGTATACTGTGGTTTTCAGATTAGAAAGATGACCAATATTAATGTTTATATTAATATATGAAAACCGGACATTCTTACATGTGGTTTTTCTCAGTAGAAGCAACGTTATTTGGAGGGCTATTTGGCTGTGAATATCAATAACCACAAAAATGTCCAGAAAAAAAATGACAATGAGGAACTGCCCCAGATTAAAGGAGACTAAATAACAATGAACACAGTGTGAATCCTAGATGTATGCTGGGGCAAGAAAGTAGTAGATGGATTGAGGAACTCCAAAGAACTTTGCTGGGAAAGTTGATAACATTTAAATGTAGATTCTGGGTACTGTGTGTGTGCTTATTTGGGCCTGTCCAACTCTGCAGTCCTCTAGACTGTGGACTGGAATGGGTGAATTTAACTCAGATGACCATTATATCTACTACTCTGGGCAGGAATCCCTCAGAAGAAATGGAGTAGCCATCATGGTCAACAAAAGAGTCCGAAATGCAGTACTTGGATGCAATCTCAAAAACGACAGAATGATCTCTGTTCGTTTCCAAGGCAAACCATTGATTATCACAGTAATCCATGTCTATGCCCCAACCAGTAACACTGAAGAAGCTGAAGTTGAACGGTTCTATGAAGACCTACAAAACCTTTTAAAACTAACACCCAAAAAAGATGTCCTTTTAATTATAGGGGACTGGAATGCAAAAGTAGGAAGTCAAGAAACACCTGGAGTAACAGGCAAATTAGGCCTTGGAATACAGAATAAACCAAGGCAAAGACTAATAGAGTTCTGCCAAGAAAATGCACTGGTCATAACAAACACCCTCTTCCAACAACACAAGAGAAGACTCTATACATGGCCATCACCAGATGGTCAACACCAAAATCAGACTGATTATATTCTTTGCAGCCAAAGATGGAGAAGCTCTATACAGTCAGCAAAAACAAGACCAGGAGCTGACTGTGGCTCAGACCATGAACTCCTTATTGCCAAATTCAGACTTAAATTGAAGACAGTAGGGAAAACCATGAGACCATTCAGGTATGACCTAAATCAAATCCCTTATGATTATACAGTGGAAGTGAGAAATAGATTTAAGGGCCTAGATCTGATAGATAGAGTGCCTGATGAGCTATGGAATGAGGTTCGTGACATTGTACAGGACACAGGGATCAAGACCATCCCCATGGAAAAGAAATACAAAAAAGCAAAATGGCTGTCTGGGGAGGCCTTACAAATAGCTGTGAAAAGAAGAGAAGTGAAAAGCAAAGGAGAAAAGGAAAGATATAAACATCTGAATGCAGAGTTCCAAAGAATAGCAAGAACAGATAAGAAAGCCTTCTTCAGCGATCAATGCAAAGAAGTAGAGGAAAACAACAGAATGGGAAAGACTAGAGATCTCTTCAAGAAAATCAGAGATACCAATGGAACATTTCATGCAAAGATGGGCTCGATAAAGGACAGAAATGGTATGGACCTAACAGAAGCAGAAGATATTAAGAGGAGATGGCAAGAATACACAGAAGAACTGTACGAAAAAGATCTTCATGACCCACATAATCACGATGGTGTGATCACTGACCTAGAGCCAGACATCCTGGAATGTGAAGTCAGGTGGGCCTTAGAAAGCATCACTATGAACAAAGCTAGTGGAGGTGATGGAATTCCAGTTGAGCTATTCCAAATCCTGAAACATGATGCTGTGAAAGTGCTACACTCAATATGCCAGCACATTTGGAAAACTCAGCAGTGGCCACAGGACTGGAAAAGGTCAGTTTTCATTCCAATCCCAAAGAACGGCAATGCCAAAGAATGCTCAATCTATCGCACAATTGCACTCATCTCACAGGCTAGTAAAGTAAAGCTCAAAATTCTCCAAGCCAGGCTACAGCAATACATGAACTGTGAACTTCCTGATGTTCAAGCTGGTTTTAGAAAAGGCAGAGGAACCAGAGATCAAATTGGCAACATCCGCTGGATCATGGAAAAAGCAAGAGAGTTCCAGAAAAGCATCTGTTTCTGCTTTATTGACTATGCCAAAGCCTTTGACTGTGTGGATCACAATAAACTGTGGAAAATTCTGAAAGAGATGGGAATACCAGACCACCTGATCTGCCTCTTGAGAAATTTGTATGCAGGTCAGGAAGCAACAGTTAGAACTGGACATGGAACAACAGACTGGTTCCAAATAGGAAAAGGAGTACATCAAGGCTGTATATTGTCACCTTGTTTATTTAATTTATATGCAGAGTACATCATGAGAAATGCTGGACTGGAAGAAACACAAGCAGGAATCAAGATTGCTGGGAGAAATATCAATAACCTCAGATATGCAGATGACACCACCCTTATGGCAGAAAGTGAAGAGGAACTCAAAAGCCTCTTGATGAAAGTGAAAGTGGAGAGTGAAAAAGTTGGCTTAAAGCTCAACATTCAGAAAACGAAGATCATGGCATCTGGTCCCATCACTTCATGGGAAATAGATGGGGAAACAGTGGAAACAGTGTCAGAATTTATTTTTCTGGGCTCCCAAATCACTGCAGATGGTGACTGCAGCCATGAAATTAAAAGACGCTTACTCCTTGGAAGGAAAGTTATGACCAACCTAGATAGCATATTCAAAAGCAGAGACATTACTTTGCCAACAAAGGTTCGTCTAGTCAAGGCTATTGTTTTTCCTGTGGTCATGTGTGGATGTGAGAGTTGGACTGTGAAGAAGGCTGAGCGCCGAAGAATTGATGCTTTTGAACTGTGGTGTTGGAGAAGAGTCTTGAGAGTCCCTTGGACTGCAAGGAGATCCAACCAGTCCATTCTGAAGGAGATCAGCCCTGGGATTTCTTTGGAAGGAATGATGCTAAAGCTGAAACTCCAGTACTTTGGCCACCTCATGTGAAGAGTTGACTCATTGGAAAAGACTGATGCTGGGAGGGATTGGGGGCAAGAAGAGAAGGGGACGACAGAGGATGAGATGGCTGGATGGCATCACTGACTTGATGGACGTGAGTCTCAGTGTACTCAGGGAGTTTGTGATGGACAGGGAGGCCTGGAGTGCTGCGATTCATGGAGTTGCAAAGAGTAGGACAGGACTCTGCGACTGATCTGATCTCATCTGATCTGAGACTGTAGCCAGCCAGTCTCCTTTGTCCTTAGGATTCTTCAGGTAAGTATACCTGAGTGGATTGTCATTTCCTCCTCCAGGGGATCTTTCTGATTCAGGGATCAAACCCACGTCTCCTGTGTCTCCTGCATTGCAGGTGGATTCTTTACTGCTGAGCCATTGGGGAAGTCCTGAATTTGGTAATTTTATTGTGGCCCTGTAGCAGAACCCTGTTGCCCCTGGGAAAAAGAGGCTGGAGTATTTAAATGGTAACAGAGCAGAATTTTATCAACTTACTCGCAAACTGGAAAATGTGTGTGTGTAAAGGAATGGGGTGGGAGAGGGAGAGGGTGAGATTCAGAGCACAAAGCAAGGAAACAAAGGGCAAAATGGCTAAATCTGGGTAAAAGTATACAGTTCCTTGTATGAGTCCTGCAACTTTTCTGTAATTTGAAACTATCAAAATTGGACGTTAACAGAATAATTTTAAAGTGTATACCCAATGAACCAATAATTTCACTTTGGGAATTTCTCTGAAGGAAATAATCATAAATTTACAGCAAGGATATTTATTTATCACAATGTTATTTATAATGGTAAGAACTGGAAACTAAACCAATTTGTTCAACAAAGTCATTGAAGGTACTTATCTTATGAGGTATTTCATATAGCCATTAAATCTTATTTAAAGCAAACGTTCATTAACATGGTAAAATATCTATGAAATGATGTTAATTTTAAGGCAGAATGTACTAAGGCAGAATATTTTGCTTTAAAATGAATTACTTGTTAAAATTGGTAGGTGTATACTAATTGTATGTAAAAAAATCTTTATTTTTATCAAGTTCTTTTCTTAAGAGGGGCAATTTATATCCTTTCTGAAAAACATATCAAATAATTAACAACAGAGATAAAATAGAAGATGCTTTTGAGGCAAATATCAAGGATTTCTTACATTTTGAATGTGTTGTGTTATTCATAAGGCTAAACAGTGACTTCTTGGGTTCTCGGAAGTTTTGCATTTCTGGGTCACTTTCTCCATAAAAAAATCATATGAATCCAGCAATTCTACTTTGGGATATTTTTCCAAAGAAAACAAAAACACAACTTTGAAAAGACATATGCACCCCTATGTTGGCTATAGCATTATTCACAATAGTTAAGATATGGAAGCAACCCAAGTGACCAACAATAGATGAACAGATAACAAAGATGCAATATGTATAAGCAATAGAATATTACTCAGCCTTAAGAGAAAATGAACTCTTGCCATTTTGTAACAATGTGGATAGATCTAAAGGGTATTATGCTGAATGGAGTGTCAGAAAAAGACAATTACTATATGATTCCACTTATATGTGGAATTTAAAAAATAAAACAAATGAACAAATAGAACAAACTGGAAACAGAGTCTTAGATACAGAGAATAAACAAGTGGTTGCCAGAGAGGAGAAGGACAGAAAAATGAGTATAATAGGTGAAGGAAATTAAACTTTTAGTTACAAACTAAATGAGTCATAGTAATGAAATGTATAATGTAAGAAATATAATCAATAGCAATTTAACTTCTTTGTACAGTGACAGATGGTGGTAATTAGACTTATCAAAAATCATAAAAATATTGTATACTCATACTTTTATAAAGCTGGATATATTAAGATCATATATTAAATATTTTCTATTATGTAAGTTTATTTTTTAATTCTTATTTTTTAAAAAATTAAAATGATTTCATGCGCTCCTTAAAGTACCATGGGTTCTATGCACTGTGTCATCTATCGTGCTTAATGGGTAAGTTGAACCTGATTTCATCTTCTCTACTTGGTGTATCTGCTGGCTCGTGAGGCATCTAGAGTAGTACTTCTCAAACTTTAATGTGACTGAAAATCAGAGAAATATTGCTAAAATGTAGATTCTGATATAATAAGTACAGGGTGAGATGAGAGTCTGCATTTCTGACAAGTTCCCAGACCATGCTAACACTCCTGGTCTGTGGACCATCTTTGGAGTAGCAAGGTGCTAAGATATGGTTATATTCACCATGCCTGGGACCTCCATACATTCATATATTATTCCTCAGCATTTATGCTGTCTTTAAGTGCTATCTTTTAACCATGGTCATTTTTTCTCATGCATGCAAAAATATCCTTTCCTGCCTGCTTCACATGTACCTATTCACCTAGGGACATAGACTCATTCCCAGATGCATACCTATATCTGAATCTGTGCCCAGATGAAGGCATGAAAACTCATAAGCAGAGATCATGTCTTTGTGGTGGAAATCTAGATGATATTAAAGTCATTAGTGTACCTTACTCTTGTGCCAACTTCTCTTAATTGAACATACATCAATTTTATAAATAAAAATACTGTATATCATAAACAGACATCAATCAGATCAGATCAGATCAGTCGCTCAGTCATGTCCGACTCTTTGAGACCCCATGAATTGCAGCACGTCAGGCCTCCCTGTCCATCACAAACTCCCGGAGTTCACTGAGACTCACATCCATTGAGTCAGTGATGCCATCCAGCCATCTCATCCTCTGACGTCCCCTTCTCCTCCTGCCCCCAATCCCTCCCAGCATCAGAGTCTTTTCCAATGAGTCAACTCTTCACATGAGGTGGCCAAAGTACTGGAGTTTCAGCTTTAGCATCATTCCTTCCAAAGAAATCCCAAGGCTGATCTCCTTCAGAATGGACTGGTTGGATCTCCTTGCAGTCCAAGGGACTCTCAAGACTCTTCTCCAACACCACAGTTCAAAAGCATCAATTCTTCAGTGCTCAGCCTTTTTCACAGTCCAACTCTCACATCCACACATGACCACAGGAAAAACAATAGCCTTGACTAGACGAACCTTTGTTGTCAAAGTAATGTCTCTGCTTTTGAATATGCTATCTAGGTTGGTCATAACTTTCCTTCCAAGGAGTAAGTGTCTTTCAATTTCATGGCTGCAGTCACCATCTGTAGTGACTTTGGAGCCCAGAAAAATAAAGTCTGACACTGTTTCCACTGTTTCCTCATCTATTTCCCATGAAGTGATAGGACCGGATGCCATGATCTTCGTTTTCTGAATGTTGAGCTTTAAGCCAACTTTTTCACTCTCCTCTTTCACCTTCATCAAGAGACTTTTGAGTTCCTCTTCACTTTCTGCCATAAGGGTGGTGTCATCTGCATATCTGAGGTTATTGATAATTCTCCTGGCAATCTTGATTCCAGCTTGTGTTTCTTCCAGTCCAGCATTTCTCATAATGTACACTGCATATAAGTTAAATAAACAGGGTGACAATATACAGCTTTGGCAAACTCCTTTTCCTATTTGGAACCAGTCTGTTGTTCCATGTCCAGTTCTAACTGTTGCTTCCTGACCTGCATACAAATTTCTCAAGAGGCAGATCAGGTGGTCTGGTATTCCCATCTCTTTCAGAATTTTCACAGTTTATTGTGATCCACACAGTCAAAGGCTTTGGCATAGTCAATAAAGCAGAAATAGATGCTTTTCTGGAACTCTCTTGCTTTTTCCATGATCCAGCGGATGTTGCCAATTTGATCTCTGGTTCCTCTGCCTTTTCTAAAACCAGCTTGAACATCAGGAAGTTCACGGTTCACATATTGCTGAAGCCTGGCTTGGAGAATTTTGAGCATTACTTTGCTAGCCTGTGAGATGAGTGCAATTGTGCAGGTAGTTTGAGCATTCTTTGGCATTGCCTTTCTTTGGGATTGGAATGAAAACTGACCTTTTCCAGTCCTGTGGCCACTGCTGAGTTTTCCAAATGTGCTGGCATATTGAGTGTAGCACTTTCACAGCATCATCTTTCAGGATTTGGAATAGCTCAACTGGAATTCCATCACCTCCACTAGCTTTGTTCGTAGTGATGCTTTCTAAGGCCCACCTGACTTCACATTCCAGGATGTCTGGCTCTAGGTCAGTGATCACACCATCGTGATTATGTGGGTCATGAAGATCTTTTTCGTACAGTTCTTCTGTGTATTCTTGCCATCTCCTCTTAATATCTTCTGCTTCTGTTAGGTCCATACCATTTCTGTCCTTTATCGAGCCCGTCTTTGCATGAAATGTTCCTTTGGTATCTCTGATTTTCTTGAAGATATCCCTAGTCTTTCCCATTCTGTTGTTTTCCTCCATTTCTTTGCATTGATCGCTGAAGAAGGCTTTCTTATCTGTTCTTGCTATTCTTTGGAACTCTGCATTCAGATGTTTATATCTTTCCTTTTCTCCTTTGCTTTTCACTTCTCTTCTTTTCACAGCTATTTGTAAGGCCTCCCCAGACAGCCATTTTGCTTTTTTGTATTTCTTTTCCATGGGGATGGTCTTGATCCCTGTGTCCTGTACAATGTCACGAACCTCATTCCATAGCTCATCAGGCACTCTATCTATCAGATCTAGGCCCTTAAATCTATTTCTCACTTCCACTGTATAATCATAAGGGATTTGATTTAGGTCATACCTGAATGGTCTAGTGGTTTTCCCTACTGTCTTCAATTTAAGTCTGAATTTGGCAATAAGGAGTTCATGGTCTGAGCCACAGTCAGCTCCTGGTCTTGTTTTTGCTGACTGTATAGAGCTTCTCCATCTTTGGCTGCAAAGAATATAATCAATCTGATTTCAGTGTTGACCATCTGGTGATGTCCATGTATAGAGTCTTCTCCTGTTTTGTTGGAAGAGGGTGTTTGTTATGACCAGTGCATTTTCTTGGCAGAACTCTATTAGTCTTTGCCCTGGTTCATTCCGTATTCCAAGGCCAAATTTGCCTGTTACTCCAGGTGTTTCTTGACTTCCTACTTTTGCATTCCAGTCCCCTATAATGAAAAGGACAACTTTTTTGGGTGTTAGTTCTAAAAGGTTTTGTAAGTCTTTATAGAACCATTCAACTTCAGCTTCTTCAGTGTTACTGGTTGGGGCATAGACTTGGATTACTGTGATATTGAATGTCTACTATAAATATAGTAGACAGACTTGCCTATGAGTGTCCAGGAGTTTCCAGAGGAGGAATGGGTCAGAAGTGGCTTGCTACAGGGTTGGCAGCACTGAGTCGGGGAGTGTGAGCACCAGAACTTTTGAAGGAGGTCACCATTATCTTCATTACCTCCACCATAGTTTTGCCTCAGGTCAAACAACAGGGAGGGAACAGAGCACCACCCATCAATAGAAAATCTGATTTAAGACAGTGTGGCCCCACCCATCAGAGCAAGACCCAGTTTCTTCCACAGTCAGTCTCTCCCATCAGGAAGCCTCCATAAGCCTCACATCCTTATCCCTCAGAGGGCAGACAAAATGTAAACCACAATTGCAGAAAACTAATCCAACTGATCACAGGGACCACAGCCCTGTCTAACTCAATGAAACTATGAGTCATGCTATGAGGGGCCACCCAAGACAGACGGGTCATAGTGAAGAGTTCTGACAAAACTGGTCCACTGGAGAAGGAAATGGCAAACCACTTCAGTATTCTTGGCTTGAGAACTCCATGAACAGTATGAAAAGGCAAAAAGATAGGACACTGAAGGATGAAATCCCCAGGTCAGCAGGTGCCCAATATGCTACTGGAGATCAATGGAGGAATAACTCCAGAAAGAGTGAAGAGATGGAGCCAAAGCAAAAACAATGACCAGCTGTGGATGTGACTGGTGATGGAAATAAAGCCTGATGCTGTAAAGAACAATATTGCATCAGATCAGATCAGTCGCTCAGTCATGTCCGACTCTTTGCGACCCCATGAATCACAGCACTCCAGGCGTCCCTGTCCCTCACCAACTCCCAGAGTTCACTCAGACTCACATCCATTGAGTCAGTGATGCCATCCAGCCATCTCATCCTCTGTTGTCCCCTTCTCCTCCTGCCCCCAATCCCTCCCAGCATCAGAGTCTTTTCCAATGAGTCAACTCTCCACATGAGGTGGCCAAAGTACTGGAGTTTCAGCTTTAGCATCATTCCTTCCAAAGAAATCCCAGGGCTGATCTCCTTCAGAATGGACTGGTTGGATCTCCTTGCAGTCCAAGGGACTCTCAAGAGTCTTCTCCCTGGAATATTAGGTCCATGAATAAGGGTAAATTGGAAGTGATCAAACAGCAGATAACAAGAGTGAACATCCATAGTTTAGGAATCAGTGAACTAAATGGAATAGAATGGGTGAATTTAACTCAGATGACCATTATATCTACTACAGTGGGCAAGAATCCCTTAGAAGAAATGGAGTAGCCCTCACAGTCAACAAAGAAGTTAGAAATGCAGTACTTGGGTGCAATCTCAAAAGCAACAAAATGATCTCTGTTCATTTCCAAGGCAAACCATTCAATACCACATTAATCCAAGTCTATGCCCCCACCAGTAATGCTGAAGAAGCTGAATCATTCTATGAAGACCTACAAGACTTTCTAGAACTAACATCCCCAAAAGATCTCCTTTTCATTATAGGGGCCTGGGATGCAAAAGTAAGAAGTCAAGAGATATCTGGAGTAACAGGCAAATTTGGCCTTGAAAAAAAAAAAAAAATGAAGCAGGGCAAAGGCTAACAGAGTTTTGCCAAGAGAATGCACTGGTCATAGAAAACACCCTCTTCCAACAATGCAAGAGAAGACTCTACACATGGACACCACCAGATGGTCAATACCAAAATCAGATTGGTTATATTCTTTGCAGCCAAAGATGGAGAAGCTCTATGCAGTCAGCAAAAATAAGGCTGGGAGCTGACTGCAGCTAAGATCATGAACTCTTTATTGCCAAATTCAGACCTAAATTGAAGAAAGTAGGGAAAACCACTAGACCATCCAGGCATGACCTAAATCAAATCCCTTATGATTATACAGTGGAAGTAACAAATAGATTCATGTGATTAGATCTGATAGACAGAGTACCTGAAGAACTATGGACAGAGGTTTGTGACATTGTACAGGAGGCAGGGATCAAGACCATCCACAAGAAAAAGAACTGCAAAAAGGCAAAAGGGTTGTCTGAGGAGGCCTTACAAATAGCTGAGAAAAGAGAAGTGAAAGGCAAAGGAGAAAAGGAAAGATATACCCATTTGAATGCAGAGTTCCAAAGAATAGCAAGGAGAGATAAGAAAGTCATCCTCAGTGATCTATGCAAAGAAATAGAGGAAAACAATACAATGGGAAAAACTAGAGATCTCTTCAAAAAAATTAGAGATACGAAGGGAATACTTCATGCAAAGATGAGCACAATAAAGGACAGAAATGGTATGGACCTAACAGAAGCAAATACCATTAAGAAGAGGTAGCAAGAATACACGAAGAGCTGTATACAAAAAAGATTGACATGACCCAGATTACCAAGATGCTGCGATTACTCATCTAGAGCCAGATATCCTGGAATGCGAAGTCAAGTGGGCCTTAGAAAGCATCACTACAAATAAAGCTAGTGGAGGTGATGGAATTCCAGTTGAGCTATTTTAAATTCTCAAAGACGATGCTTCACTCAATATGCCAGCAAATTTGGAAAACCCAGCAGTGGCCACAGGACTGGAAAAGGTCAGTTTTCAATCCAATCCCAAAGAAAGGCAATGCCAAAGAATGTTCAAATTACCATGCAATTGCATTCATCTCACACACTAGCAAAGTAATGCTCAAAATTCTCCAAGCCAGGCTTCAACAGTACATGAACTGTGAACCCAGATGTTCAAGCTGGATTTAGAAAAGGCAGAGGAACCAGATAACAAATTGCCAACATCCACTGGATCACTGAAAAACAAGAGAGTTCCAGAAATACATGAACTTCTGCTTTATTGACTATGTCAAAGCCTTTGACTGTGTGGATCACAACAAGCTGTGAAAAATTCTTTGAGATGGGAATAACTGGCCACCTAACCTGCCACCTGAGAAATCTGTATGAAGGTCAAGAAGCAACAGTTAGAACTGGACATGGGACAATGGACTGGTTCCAAATTGAGAAAGGAGTATGTCAAGGCTGTATATTGTCACCCTGCTTATTTAAGTTATATGCAGAGTACATCATGCAAAATGCCAGGCTGGATGAAGCACAAGCTGGAATCAAGATTGCTGGGAGAAACATCAATAACCTCATATACATAGATGTTACCACCCTTAGAGCAGAAAAGTGAAGAAGAACTAAAGAGCCTCTTGATGAAAGCGAAACAGGAGAGTGAAAAAGTTCACTTAAACCTCAACATTAGGGAAACTAAGATCATGGCATCCGGTCCCATTACATGGCAAATAGATGGCAAAAAAAATGGAAACAGTGAGAGACTATTTTTTTGGGCTCCAAAATCACTGCAGATGGTGACTTCAGCCATGAAATTAAAAGACGCTTGCTCCTTGGAAGGAAAGTTATGACCAACTTATACAGCCTATTACAAAGCAGAGATATTACTTTGCCAACAAAGGTCCGTCTAGTCAAAGCTATGATTTTTCCAGTAGTCATGTATGGATGTGAGAGTTGAACTATAAAGAAAGCTGAGGGCCGAAGAATGGATGCTTTTGAACTGTAGTATTGGAGGAGACTCTTGAGAGTCCCTTGGACTGCAAAGAGATCATATCAGTCAATCCTAAGGTAAATAAACCCTGAATACTCACTGGAAGGACTGATGCTGAAGCTGAAGCATTTTGGTCACCTGATGGGAACAGCCGATTCACTGGAAAATTCCCTGATGCTGGGAAGATTGAAGGCAAAAGAAGAGAGCATCAGAGGATGAGATGGCTGGATGGCATCACCAATGCAATGTACATAAACATGGGCAAACTTCAGGAGAGATGAGGGACAGGGAGGCCTGGCGTGTTGCAGTCTATGGGGTTACAAAGTTGGACATGACTGGGTGACTGAACAACAGCAACAATGATAAATGAAGTGCCATTTTGGTGATCTTGGTCATAACAGGTGGGGAAAATTAAATCTAGTTATTAAGGAGGTAAAACAATATTTCAACATAGAAGCGTTTCTAACAAAATCATAGTTCTGTGTTTATTACTAAAATGAAAGCCAATTAAGATTTAAAAACATTCTTTCAATAGACAATATGATTCTCAAGATTATATGACTTATCTTTTCTTCTGGGACAAATACATTCTAAACAGTTAATATGTTGTTGTTAGATCTGCTTTTTAGTGAGTGGTGAATAAATACATAAAAAGTCTATTTACTTTGATATTCTTGGCAATGACCAACATAATCAATAATAGGCAAATCCATTAAGATGGTTGAAAATTCAGGGTCTATTACAGAGATCATTATCATAACTTGAAAGACATCTCCTCCACTTTTCATTCCAACTCTTAAATACCACTGGCACTTAAACTTTAAAAAATTCATCTTTCGGGATCTACAACGCTGCTCCAAAGTTTATTTTTACATTTTTTTTTAAAGTTAAAACATTGCTCATGAAATGTTCAGTTTATCTGAATAGCATTAATAGTATTCCTTCACTTTTTCCATGAAAACTTTTTATCACCTCAATTTATTATACAGTGTTTTTTCTCCAAACCCTCATATTTTAGTGTATAATACGTGAATATTTTTCTAAGTCTTTGTCTGATCATTCATCAGGCTTTGATATTTATAAATGTTAGCTTAAACCTAAATAATCTGAAGAGAAAAGAATAAAAATCTGTAGTTTCAAATTGGACAAATATATTTTTCTTGGCAGTTGAGATTCAGTGTAACTGAATAATATAGTATTTCATTGCAACATAACAAATATAGTGTGTGTGTGTGTGTGTGTATAAAATCTTTGAAGTTTTAATGCTCTCTTTGTGCTATACCTTTTAAAATTTTATTTATAACCGGTATATGACATATAAACAATGGAAAGCTTTCAAAGTTGAATTCATTACAGGTATTAAATGCACCCATAATTATACCTTTCTCTATTCACTTGAGATGACCTGTTATTTGGCACTTTTTGGATGGAAATATTCTTGTTCAATTCATGGAATGTTTTCCACTATATTAGTGCTAGTATGTAGTGGCTGCCTTATCCAGACATATAATTCTTACAGAAATACTGGAATGGAACTCCATGAAATTAATATTCTGTGTTTCCCCTGCAGACCCTTAGAAAGAGGAATTTTATATGTTTTTTGCAGAAATCTGATATAAGCCTGTATAACTTAAAGATCACATTCACGTTATTTCCCATAATTACTTAGCACTAGGCCAACACCCTGTATACAATGGCATATTTATTTTAGGTGAACTATAGTTTTGAGGTTTTATAATTTCTTTGCGTAATGTGTATATTTAGAAAACATATACATACAGTTGACAGACATTATAACTATTCCTGCTATACAATATAACCATTGAGCCTTTGTCTATGAATCATATAAACATAATGTTATGAAATGTTTTAAACTTCAGGAAATAGATTACTTTATCCTGTATTTCAAATTTAAAATTTTTATGGCAATATGTATATATAGAAAATTTATATATGTGAAAGAAATTCATAATTGCCTATGTAAGTCTGTCTGAATTAATTTATTCATTTATTTCCCCTGAAAGTCTTCATTCACTACTGGTCCTTCAGTGGTAAAAAATATGATGCCAAGGCGAGTCATTGACCTAACTACTAAAAACAGATTAACTTCTATAAAATAAAATCATCCAGGGATGCACTGATATTTTTTGATTGTTTAAAATTTGAAACAAAAAAAATATTAAACATAATAAGAATCATGATCCCCGTGATTCTACCACCCAACTTAAGAGCTGGAATATTATTAACAGTGTTTCATCTACTTCTGTGTTTCCATTCTTCTTCCTCCCCCAGAAGTAACTATTATACTGAATTTTGTGTTTATCTTACTAATTATTTTAAAAATAGTTTTATCACAACAAATTATGCTACTTAGGTTCGTTTGCTTTTGAGTTTTATAAAAACAATGTATTTATTATATGATCATTAGTTTTCAACGTTACATAGCAGGGATTGGCAACCCGTCATCTGGGGGTCAAATTTGACCTGTGAATCAAATGTTACATTTTACATAATAAGAAAAAAAAAAACCTTGCAGAACTTTTAGTATGCCTTATTGTCTGAAACAGAACTTCCAATAATAAATTACCAGAAACTAGTAATTTGGAGATTGTCATGAATCACTAAAGAACTAAAAATTCTTTCTAAATTCTAAAGGACTAACAAGTTGTTTCAAACTTACTGTCTTAGCTAGAGCTATGACTGTTGTTTAGACCCTAAGTCGTGTCCAACTCTTTTGTGACCCCATGAACTGCAAACCACCAGACTCCTCTGTCCACAGGATTTCCCAGGCAAGAATACTGGAGTGGGTTGCCATTTTCTTCTCCAGGCGATCTTCCCAACCCAGGGATCAAGCCTGGGACTCCTGCACTGGCAGGCAGATTCACTACCACTGAGCCATCAGCGAAGTCCATAACAGGTCTGCCATAATAAAATAATCTGCTTAAAACAAAAGGCAGTTATGATCTCATAGTTGTGCAGGCTAGAAGTCCAAGGTCAACATGACAGAGGTTTCTGGTGAGAGCTCTTCCTGGCTTGTAGATGACTGTCTTTTCACTGTTTCCCCATATGGTGGGGAAGGGGACAGGGGAGGAGAAAGAGAGAAAAGAGGGAGGGAGTGAGAAAGATAGGGAGGGAGGGAGAGTGAAGAAGGAAGGGGGCATGTGCAAGCTCTCTGTGTCTCTTCTCATAAAGGTACTAATCCCATTCTGAGGATCCCATCCTCATGACCTCATCTAAATCTAATTACTGCCAAAAGATTCTCACTTCTAAGTATCATCATATTTGGAGTTCAGGGCTTCAAGAAATTTTAGAGGTATGCAGTTCAGTCTATAACATTTATGTTTGAATTTTGTAGTTTAAATTCAATATATTCATATACTATATAATTAAATATAAATAAAATAATTATATATATATATATATTTTTTTTTGACCAAGTGATACAATGCATCTAAAATTCTGTGACTGGTCTTTGCATCCCTTTGAACATCTGGAACCCCAAATCAACACACTCTATCTGATGAAGTACGCTACAATATTTCAGTGATGCTGACTCTGCTGTGGTTGTGCAGATGTAATATTTAAAATATATCTTTTAGCATTGGATATTTTTGTTGCATAGAGTAATAAAAGCAGAGCCCATTATCCCTGGATCACATATTTTTGTTATGCGTAACCTAATCAGTCCCCCCTCACCCCTTTAATCACTCCATTCCTCACCTTCTCTATTAAGTACTTAAGATTTCCTAAAATAACAACCCTTTACCAAAATACACTCTAAATTCATGAATTCTTTCCTCTGTTCATTCAGTTTCCTTTGACCAAGTCATTCATTTCGTAATATATACTCCAGACACACTAAGAGGTTTATGTTGTGTAAATACATTTTATTTCCATTTTTAAACTATAAATTCACCTTGTTCTCTTTTTTCCAACGTGCAATTTAATAAATTAATTTCTGGGTCTCACTCTCAGAGTTTCTGACTCAGAAAGCCTGTGGCGGAACCCAAGAATTTGAGTTCCTAGTAAGTTTCCAGGTGATGGTGGTGCTGCTAGTCTAGGGTCCACACTTCTCAAGCCAATGAAGTATTTTTTTCTTTCATAAACCCAAGTGATGTCCTTGGAATAATCTAGGTCATAGAAAGCTAAACCAGATTATATTGACTGATATTTAGATTTGTGAGCCCCTGCCCCTGTGGCAGGCCACTGCTGAATCATACCTCTGCAGGAGACACTCAAACACTCAAAGACAGATCTACTTCAGTCTCTGTGGGGTCTCCTGGTGTGCATAAAGTTTTGTTTGAGCCCTCTGAGCATCTCTGGTGGGTATGAGGTTTGATTCTAAATGCAATTTTGCCTCTCCTACCATCTTGCTGGGGCTTCTTCTTTGCTCTTGAGCCTGGGCTATCTTTTTTTGGTGGGATTAGGTATGATCTAAATCAAATCCCTTATGATTATACAGTAGTAGTGACAAATAGATTCAAGGGATTAGATCTGACAGAATGCCTGAAGAACCATGGACAGAGGTTTGTGACATTGTACAGGAGGCAGTGATCAAGATCATCCCTAAGAAAAAGAACTGTAAAATGGTTGTCTGAGGAGGCCTTACAAATAGGGGAGAAAAGAGAAGCTAAAGACAAAGGAGAATAGGCAAGATATAACCAACTGAATGCAGAGTTTCAAAGAATAACACAGAGAGATAAGAAAACCTTCCCCAGTGATTAATGCAAAGAAATAGAGGAAAACAATAGAATGGGAAAGACTAGCAATCTCTTCAAGAGAATTAGTGATACCAAGGGAACATTTCATGCAAAGATGGGCACAATAAAGAACAGAAATGGTATGGACCTAACAGAAGCAAAAGAACTTAAGAAGCAGTGGGAAGAATACACAGAAGAACTATACAAAAAAGACCTTCATGATGCAGATAACCACGATGGTGTGATCACTCATCTAGAGCCAGATATCCTGGAATGCAAAGTCAAAAGGACTTCAGGAAGTATCACTAACAAAGCTAGTGGAGGTGATAGAATTCCAGCTGAGTTATTTCAAGTCCTAAAAGTTGATGCTGTTAAAGTGCTGTACTCAATATGCCAACAAATTTGGAAAACACAGCAGTGGCCACAGGATTGGAAAAGGTCAGTTTTCATTTCAATCTCAAAGAAAGGCAATGCCAAAGAATGTTCAAACTACCACACAACTGTACTCATCTTACATCTTAGCAAAGTAATCCTCAAAATTCTCCAAGCCAGGCTTCAACAGTATGTGAACCATGAGCCTCCAGATTTCAAGCTGGATTTAGAAAAGGCAGAGGAACCAGATATCAAATTGCCAACATCCATTAGATCATCGAAAAAGCAAGAGAGTTCCAGAAAAACGTACTTCTGCTTTATTGACTATGCCAAAGCCTTTGACTGTGTGGATCACCACAAACTGTGGAAATTCTTCAACAGATAGGAATACCAGACCACCTGACCTGCCTCCTGAGAAATCTGTATGCTGGTCAAGAAGCAACAGTTAGAACTGGACATTGAACAACAGACTGGTTCCAAATAGGGGAAGGAGTAAATCAAGGCTGTACATTGTCACCCTGCTTATTTAACTTAAATGCAGAATACATCATGTGAAATGCCAGGTTGGCATTTCACACAAGCTGGATGAAACACAAGCTGGAATCAAGATTGCAGGAAGAAACATCAATAATCTCAGATACACAGATGACACCATCCTTATGCAAGAAAGCAAAGAAGAACTAAAGAGCCTCTTGATGAAAGTGGAAGAGAAAAGTGAAGCAGTTGGCTTAAAACTCAACATTCAGAAAACCAAGATCATGGCATCCCATCCCATTACTTTGTGGCATTAAATAGCAAAACAATGGGAACAGTGAGAGACTATTTCTTGGGCTCCAAAATCACTGCAGATGGTGACTGCAGCCACGAAATTAAAAGATGCTCCTTGGAAGAAAAACTTTGACCAACCTAGAGAGCAAATTACAAAGCAGAGACATTACTTTGCCAACAAATGTCCATCTAGTCAAAGCTATGGTTTTTCCAGTAGTCATGTATGGAAGTGAGAGTTGAACTATCAAGAAAGCTGAGTGCAGAATTGACGCTTTTAAACTGTGGTGTTGGAGAAGACTGTTGAGAGTTCCTTGGACTGCAAGGAGATCCAATCAGTCAATCCTAAAGGAAATCAGTCCTAAATATTCATTGGAAGGACAGATGTTGAAGCTGAAACTCCATACTTTGGCCATTGATGGGAAGAACTGACTCATTGGAAAAGACCCTGATGCTGGGAAAGATTGAAGGCAGGAGGAGAAGGGGACAGCAGAGGATGAGATGTTTGGATAGTATCACTGACTTGATGAACATGAGTATGAGCAAGCTCTGGGTTAGTGATGGACAGGGAAGCCTGGCATGCTCCTGTCCCTGGGGTTGCAAAAAGTCGGACATGACTGTGCAACTGAACTAAATTAGACTTATTTGAGCAAGCCACATTGAAGCTTTTAAGAAAGTCATGGAAAACCGGACTTTAGATTTATTATAAAGATGTTGGTAGCACATGGTAAGCACTGACTGGCTACTTTCATACCTTGGTTCATTGTCTCTGTCTCAAGAACTCGTGAACTCTACATGAGTTCTTCCTGTACATGAACACCTAGGACAGAAATTTAATCTGCCTTCAATGATGTATTGTGCCTATTTTCATTTTTTAAAATTATGCATTAAGTAATTGACAGGGCTCCTCTCTTTGGGTTGATTCCTAGGATACTCAGATACAAATACATAGCCAATGTCTAACAGAGCCTATGAGAAATTATATTTAGTATTGGGGCATTAATTTTACACTTGGCTTTATCTTATAGCACTTATGCTGATTCTTCCTATTCTATCAACTTTCTCTGATTTTTATATTTTCTTTTTTATAACTCTACAGGTTACCTTGATTACTTTTGGGAAGAGAGAAGCAGTAAAGATTATGAAATCAGTGACTAGCTAAGCCAGCAAACAAATAAGTGCATGATAGTACTGAAGACATCAAAATTACTAAAATGAGGTTCAAACAGATTCACTTAGTATCACATAGATGATCTGGTGATCTGTTCTGTTTTTCTCTGGAGTATTATCCTTCCTTGTTACTCAGTTATATTCCTACTTATTCTTTAACAGTCAGTTTTGCTGTACTTCATCGTTCATTGAGGTTTATCATGAGTTTCACAGAGCATAAACTGCGATTGTTTTAATACGAGGGCCTAACCCACCGGGTTCAGGATTTTTTCTCTTTTGCAAGGAAACTTGGGAGAGTACTTCATAAATCTAAGCGATTCTGTTTTTGTTATATGTCTGGAATGTCATATTTATTATTGTACAGAAATCTCAAAAAAATGGCAGGGACACTATTCATGATAGATTATTTTTACCAAGTTTAATTAGCAGAAGGAACAACTGCCAAAACAAATGGGAAGGGAATTGTTTTCTGTTGTTGTCCAAGGCCTTATTGTTAACCACAGAGTCACTGAAATATCCCCCATATCCTGCTGCCATCTTGTTGATTCTTTTAAACAAACACTGAGTCAGAGAGAAATCATTTCTGTATTTCATGCAGAAAATACGTATGTTTTCTATCAAAAATTTGGGGAGATTATTTTTGTTTGGTTTAGAAGATTAATTTGCTAACATGTACACTGTTTCTTTACACTGTAATTTGTTTTTAATTACACATGAATACCATATGTAGCTCACTGACACTCTTCGTTAATTCTTGAAAGTAAATTTACTCACCACTCATGTCATTTGTATGGTGTGTGTGTGTTCCTTGTTAAGTGATTCCTTTCTAATTTCTAAATAATTAGCTAATTAAGGGCACGATCCTGGGGTTCTCCTGCAAGAATAACACCCACTGGCTTGAAGACAGCAGGGTCTGCTTCAACTGTGGATCAGTGCTGCCTAGTCTCACCCTGTTGTTTTTTTCTAATTAAAATCATATTCAGTTTTGCAAATGTTTACCTGTGAAAATAAACTTGTTAAACAAGCTTGTTCATTTCTGTACTATGAAGATGGTTAACTCACTCTTGGTAGATGGATTCTATTTAGCTTCATGATAAACAGTAATCACTGCATCCACACTCCTGGCCAGCCACCTTGCAAACATCTGTAGTTGATCACAGGAGCAGCGTCAAATCAGAACAAACACCCCAGCCCAGGGACACAAACCCTGCTACTAATAACAAAAATGAGAATGATAATAATAGCTCATACTTTTCTAGCACTTACTATATGCCAGACAATACTACACATACTATATATAACTCAGTTAATCATCACAAAAAACTGTCAAAGTTTATACATATCTTAATAACAGTGGGCTAATAAGCTCATTATTTTATTTAAAGGATATCACCTTTTCTGAAAATAACAGAAATATTTAAATGTACTGGAAATACCAGTGTTGCACACTGACATGCCAAAATGTGCTTGGTTCTGACCTGTTCTTTAACAAAATATTTGAAAAACAGTGATGCAGCTTCTTCACTTATTTCATCAGTTGGTACGTTTTTAGTAAGGTGGACACAATGCTGCATTGCTCAAAGTTAACCAGCTGTCAGGTGTAAGGGGAGAACGTTTCCCCTTGTTCAATTGGGCTGATATAGAAGTGTCTGTGTTTATCCCCTGTGAAAAAGACACACGGTGCTAGTTAACTTTTGAGTCCATTATTTTACATTGACATTATCATTTCTTAAGTTCAGGCCATTTTTGCTGCTTCTCATTTAAACCAATATGTTCTTGTGTGAGCTGGTCCCCCTTGTCTGGCTAGAGACAGACAAGGGGGACCAGCTCCCCTCCTTTCCTGGTTCTCTGTAAGAGGAATCTTCCAACAGCACTTCTCTGAGCAAGAAGCTCCCTGAGAGGAAAACCGCAGGTAAGGACCAGAGTTTCCAGTTAAAAAAGCCCATGCCCGACTAACGTAGGACAGCTCCTTCGCAGCTTGGCTCTACCTGTTGCAGGATTTTTCTCCCTCAGTCCCATGATAGAACCCTTCAAGTCATCTTTACTGGACTGTATTAAGTTCATTAAATTGAGTTCACTCTTAGGCAGTCCCCCTCCTCCCCTCGGTGTAGTGACATGCTACCACCTCCATGATTATCACCACCTCCTCCAGGAAGTCCTTCCTGAATACCACATTAGTAAAACTCTTCCTGCTTTGTGCTTTGATTCCCATATCTCAGTACTTACTGTTTTGTGATATATTCATTTATTGACATAAATAACCCACTACTAATTAGGAAAGCTTTGAGAGCAGGAATTGCCACAACCCCACCCACATAACACCTGTACTTGGCCTACCATGGCCTTATTTTTAAGGGACACGTCAGGGCCATGTGTGGATTAGAAGAGCTGTTGCCTCCCATGTGGACAGTATCCTCTTGTTTTTATCTTTTTATGTCTTTTATCTTTTAATTTCCCTTTATTTTACTTATGAGCAATTCTCAAGTAGTACATTAGTAGTACTACATTATTCTGCTTTTAGATAATAGCCAAACCTCAATAAAATGTAAACTTTTTAAACACAGAGTCTTATCTCTGTTATCATTTATTTATTTTGTGCACTCTGCATACCAGAGTGCCTAAGAGTGTTTGTGGAGCCAGACAGTCTGGCTTCCAATCTCAACTCTGCTTGTCCTGAACTGTGTCGTCTTATTTAACTTCTCTGACCTTTGTAGGACATCTGTACAATGACGGGGAAAAAAAAAAAAAACCATTTCTACTTCATAGGGTTGTTGTGAAGTGAAATAAGGTGTGGACAACAGTTAGATCACACTGGGAGCAGAGTAAGCACTTTGAAAAACAGCTGTTTCTGATTGTGATGGTTGGGACCACGTTCTCGTCCTTTCTGCACCCGCCATGCTCCCACACATCCTGTCTGGTCTGGGGCTCTTCATGGTCCAGAGGTAATAAAAACTCCCTGATGGCCTGACTAGAAGCTCCCAGAAGACATTCCCTACCAGTTCTAGATGAAATGTATCGTGTGTTCAGTAGATCTCCCTGAGTGTTCAGAAGCATTTTTTATTATATTATTTCTTAAGCTGCCTCCATCCCATCTCACTGTATCCCTTCCATGTTGCTCATGCAAACTCCAAGAAAAGCCTGAACAAACAGGTAGGCCTTTCAACTTGTACCCTGAATGCACAACTAAATCCAAAGCTAATGAAGTTCATTCAGATTAAAAGCACTTCATATGCCTAGGACAACTCTTTATATAATGCAGTTAGGGGTAGAAAATTCATGGTATTTCATGCCTACTTATATGCTTTTCATGTGAAAAGATACAGTATAATAAAAGTCAAGGATTACTCATGTTAATTTATTATATTTTGCTGATATAGTCACATCAAGGGCTTAAGAAATATACTTCAACAGCAGTACAAATGAAGGAAGAATGGTTTAAGACATGGTGCATAAATGCTCTCCTTCCTGCCGCTTTTAATGACACTTCATTTAGAAACACACCCTCTTTCACATGGATAACACTCTATTTTAGAGTTAGACTTCTAGAAAAAGAAACTATAAAATGCATTGAGCTGATTGTTTAGTAAAAATTTTAACAAAATTACTCTCATACAAGTGAATTGAAATGTGACAAAAATGAAAGGTAGATACTCCATAATTCTCAAGACTATTAAATTTTAGAAGAAACCTATTAGACACACCAGTTTAATTTAACACATTTTTTTCCATAACAGGTAAATAAGAGCTCTATTTAATTTTAATTGGGTGGGTTTGGTGCCTTTGAAATTATAATTGGAGCAATTTATATTTAAATAAAATCAGTTATAAATTTATACTAATAAATAAAATAGATTAATTTATTAAAGAAGTTAAATTAATACATATTAAATAAAAACAAAAATATATAATGTCTTCTCACTAGAGAAACGATCTTGGAAATCTCTTCAATATAAACCAACACAAGGTACTGAGCACCTATATACACAAAATACTAAGTTGGGCTGGGGGCAAGTGTTGGGAAAGAACCAAAACCCAGGAAATTGGCAATAAAATTATATATTTTATAAAATCATATATGCAGGTCAACTTAACTATATAAATCAGTACGTTACACAGATTAAATTAGGAGTGCAGATAATAAGTGCTAGAAGGACTCAGAGGAGAAAAACACTGCAGTCGTCTTGCAACAGCTGCCAGTCTTCAAAGAAGAGTTATTCTTTGAGCAGAGAATAGGTTACACTTAATAAGCAGAGAAAAAGGATCTGATCTCTTCATAGTCCTTCTGATGTCTGAAGAACAGTTTAAAGACCTGAATATACTGGACACAGCAGAAACTAACACAACACGGTAAATCAACTATCCGCCAATAAAAATTAATTTTAAAAAGACTGGATATTATAAAACTCCTAGAGGCAAAAATAGGCAGAACACACTTGGACATAAATCACAGCAATATCTGTTTAGAACCACCTCCTAGAATAATGGAAATAAAAACAAATATAAACAAATGGGACTTAGTTAAACTTAAAAGCTTTTTCACAGCAAAGGAAACCATCAACAAATGAAAAGACAACCTTCAAGATTCAATCTACAAGGCATTACTCTCCAAAACATACAAATAGCTCATAGAGTTCAATATAAAAACAAACAAATCAAAATATGGGCAGAAAATCTAGACAGACATTTTTCCAAAGAAGACAAACAGATGGCCAAAAGGCACATGAAAAGATGCTCAATATCACTAATTTTTAGAGAAATGCAACTCAAAACTACAATGAGGTATTATCTCATACCATTCAAACTGGGCATCATCAAAAAGTCTAAAAGTAACAAATGCTGGAGAGAGTGTGGAGAAAAGGGAACCTTCCTATACCATTAGTGGGAGTATAAATTGATACAGCCACTATGGAGGATAGTATGGTGTTCTGAGTCACTCAGTCATGTCCAACTCTTTGTGACTCCATGGAGTTTAGCCCACCAGGCTTTGCTATTCATGGAGAGTCTCCAGGCAGGAATACTGGAGTGGGTTGCCATGCCCTCCTCCAGGGGATCTTCTCAACTCAGGGATCGAACCCAGGTCTCCTGCACAGGCAGATTCTTTAACTTCTGAGCCACCAGGGAAGCCCAGAATAGTACAGAGTTTGCTTAAAAAAACTAAAAACAGAGCTACCATATGATTCTTCAATTCCAATCCAGGGCATATACTTGGGAAAAAACATAATTCAAAAATAAATATGCACTCCAATGTTCACTGCAGCATTATTTATAATAAGACAAAGAAGCAACCTAAATGTCCCCAACATTATATAAATATAATATACAAAATATATATAAATATATATATATAAGCAACCTAAATGTCCCCAACATTATATAAATATAATATACAAAATATATATAAATATATATACAAAGAAGATATATATACACACACACACACACGCGCGCGCGCACACACACACACATATACACAATGGAATATTATTCAGCCATGAAAATAATGAAATAACACTGTTTTCAGCAACATGGATGCAACCAGAGATTACCATACTAAGTGAAGTAAGTCAGACAAATCAAATCACATGCTATCACCTTTATTTGGAATCTGAAAAACGTGATACAAATGAACTTGTATATAAGACCCACCACCATAAAAAACAAACTTATGGTTACCTAAGGGGAAAGGTGTGAGGAAGGATAAATTAAGAGTCGGGTTTAACAGATATTATTACTACATATTAGATAGATAACCAACAAGGGCTTGCTATACAGCATAAGGAGATATACTCAACATTTTATAATAACCTATAAGAAAAATCTGAAAGAGATGGGAATACCAGACCACCTGACCTGCCTCTTGAGAAATTTGTATGCAGGTCAGGAAGCAACAGTTAGAACTGGACATGGAACAACAGACTGGTTCCAAATAGGAAAAGGAGTTCACCAAGGCTGTATATTGTCACCCTGCTTATTTAACTTCTATGCAGAGTACATCATGAGAAATGCTGGGCTGGAAGAAGCACAAGCTGGAATCAAGATTGCCAGGAGAAATATCAATAACCTCAGATATGCAGATGATACCACCCTTATGGGAGAAAGTGAAGAGGAAATAAAAAGCCTCTTGATGAAGGTGAAAAAGGAGAGTGAAAAAGTTGGCTTAAAACTCAACATTCAGAAAACGAAGATCATGGCATCCGGTCCCATCACTTCATAGGAAATAGATGGGGAAACAGTGGAAACAGTGTCAGACTTTATTTTGGGGGGCTCCAAAATCACTGCAGATGGTGACTGCAGCCATGAAATTAAAAGACACTTACTCCTTGGAAGGAAAGTTATGACCAACCTAGATAGCATATTGAAAAGCAGAGACATTACTTTGCCAACAAAGGTCCGTCTAGTCAAGGCTATTTTTTTCCCTGTGGTCATGTATGGATGTGAGAGTTGGACTGTGAAGAAAGCTGAGGGCCGAAGAATTGATGCTTTTGAACTGTGGTGTTGGAGAAGACTCTTGAGAATCCCTCAGACTGCAAAGAGATCCAACCAGCCAAATCTAAAGGAGATCAGCCCTGGGATTTCTTTGGAAGGAATGATGCTGAAGCTGAAGGTCCAATATTTCGGCCACCTGATCAAAGAACTGACTCATTTGAAAACACCCTGATGCTGGGAAAGATTGAAAGAGGGAGGAGAAGGGGATGACAGGATGAGATGGTTGGATGGCATCACCGACTCGATGGACATGAGTCTGAGTAAGCTCTGGGAGTTGGTGATAGACAGGGAGGCCTGGTGTGCTGCAGTCCATGGGGTCATGAGGAGTCAGACACGATTGGGTGACTGAACTGAACTAGGCTTTGGACAGTTTTAGCAACAAGACTAACTCATGATTTTTAAAAAACTTTCTTTGGTCACCTCTAATTTCATTTCCATTTTTTAAGAAGATTGCTCTTTCTCATACCAAGTATATTACCCCTCTTTTGAATATTATCTATTAGACCACCCCTACTGCCCCCCGCCAAGTTATACTCCAAAGAAGCTGTGTAGTAACTAAAAGTGAAAGCCTTGGAGTCATACAAAACCTTTGTGACTGTGTACAAATCACAGCTCCATCTCCAACTGACTAGCCTTAGGCTTGTCTCGCTTTCTGTGTGCCTCACGTACACAATTACAATGAGGCGTAAACAGAATGAGCCATGGAAATTTTCATAGCACAGATGATGCTGTGTTTTAGTATTTGTAGAGGTAATCATTTTGCAGAGGACCAGAACAGTAGGAGTGAAGGAGAGAAAGACAGAATGAGATTAAGATTGAAATTTGAAGGAACTGACTCATGAGATCTTAGAGACTGGAAAAACTGAAATTTGTAGGACAGATCAGCAAGGTAGTCTGGGCTGAATACACGCAGGATTATTATGTTAGAGTCTTGAGGCAGAATTTCCAGCCTTCAATCTTCCCTAGGAAGCCTCAGTTATCTCCTCAGGTTTTGCTCCTCACCTCCACTGATTGGGTGGGACCCATCCACATTAGCGATGAGGATAATCATACTTACACATCTTCACAATAAAATCTAGACTAGAATTTGACCAAAAAAGTAGACCTCATAGCCTAGCCAACTTGATACACAAAGTTCACCCTGATAGTATTATTACTAAGGAGTATATGTGACTTCTTAGCAATTACTTGAAAACATGCTCTTCATGACCCTGTGCTGTTCATAGACCACCTCTCTCTTTATGCTGAAACAATCTGCCTCTACTTACCTGCATGTTAACTTGTACTAATCTAGGTTTCAGGTAATTCTTGACTGTGTTGACAATTATTGACAATTCTTGACTTGTGCGTGCTCAGTTACTTCAGTCATGACCATCTCTGTGCAACACTATGGACTATACGCTGCCAGACTCCTCTGCCGATGGGATTCTTCAAGGCAAGAACACTGGATTGGGTTGCCAATCCCTCCTCCAGGGGGTCTCCCCGAAACAGGGATTGAACCTGCAGCATCTCCTGCATCTTTTGTATCGCAGGCAGATTCTTTACCGCTGAGCCACCTACGAAGCCCGATTCTTGGAAGCCCAATTCTTGACTACCAGAAGGAATTACCTTCAAGATGGGGAAACAGTGGAAACAGTGTCAGACTTTATTTTTTTGGGCTCCAAAATCACTGCAGATGGTGACCGCAGCCATGAAATTAAAAGACACTTACTCCTTGGAAGGAAAGTTATGACCAACCTAGATAGCATATTCAAAAGCAGAGACATTACTTTGCCAACAAAGGTTTGTCTAGTCAAGGCTATGGTTTTTCCTGTGGTCATGTATGGATGTGAGAGTTGGACTGTGAAGAAGGCTGAGCGCCGAAGAATTGATGCTTTTGAACTATGGTGTTGGAGAAGACTCTTGAGAGTCCCTTGGACTGCAAGGAGATCCAACCAGTCCATTCTGAAGGAGATCAGCCCTGGGATTTCTTTGGAAGGAATGATGCTAAAGCTGAAACTCCAGTACTTTGGCCACCTCATGCGAAGAGTTGACTCATTGGAAAAGACTCTGATGCTGGGAGGGATTGGGGGCAGGAGGAGAAGGGGACGACAGAGGATGAGATGGCTGGATGGCATCACTGACTCGATGGACGTGAGTCTGGGTGAACTCTGGGAGTTGGTGATGGACAGGGAGGCCTGGCGTGCTGTGATTCATGGGGTTCCAAAGAGTTGGACACGACTGAGCGACTGAACTGAACTGAGACTGTACTTACTACTCCAGGCATAATCTAGTGTATCCCCTGTATTCAAATCATGCTTTGTACAACCCTCTTGAAAGCAATGCAATGTTCCTTTCTATCTTTGTATTCTCAGCACACAGAGTATAGAGTAAAAAAATTTGAATGTTTGAATGAAACCTCAGTGAATATTTAAATAAAAAGTGATGGAAAGGAAAAGGGAAGAAAGGAAGCAAAGGAAGAGTAAAGAAGCAAAGAAAAAAAGAAGTTCAGCAGTTGCTCAGTCCTGTCCGACTCTTTGTGACCCCATGAACTGCAGCACGCCAGGCCTCCCTGTCCATCACCAACTCCTGGAGTTCACTCAGACTCACGTCCATTGAGTCAGTGATGCCATCCAGCCATCTCATCCTCTGTCGTCCCCTTGTCCTCCTGCCCCCAATCCCTCCCAGCATCAGAGTCTTTTCCAATGAGTCAACTCTCCACATGAGGTGGCCAAAGTACTGGAGTTTCAGCTTTAGCATCATTCCTTCCAAAGAAATCCCAGGGCTGATCTCCTTTAGAATGGACTGGTTGGATCTCCTTTAGAATGGACTGGTTGGATCTCCTTGCACTCTAAGGGGCTCTCAGGAGTCTTCTCCAACACCATAGTTCAAAAGCATCAATTCTTCGGCACTCAGCTTTCTTCACAGTCCAACTCTCACATCTGTACATGACCACTGGAAAAACCATAACCTTGACTAGACAGACCTATGTTGGCAAAGTAATGTCTCTGCTTCTGAATAAGCTACCTAGGTTGGTCATAACTTTCCTTCCAAGGAGCAAGCATCTTTTAATTTCATGGCTGAAGTAAAAGATTAATTTCTTTCTATGATTTGCTCTTGGACATCTTTGGTTGCCAAAAACATTTTTCACCTTTCCCTCATGACTGGGAGTGATGAAAGATGCTAAGGTATTTGTATACAATCTTCTCTGTCATGAAAATTAAGCAATATATGCAACATACATATGGGTATATGCAACATAAGCATTGCATTTAAAACCACCACAGAACTGAAGATTTTGTGGTGGAATCTGACATTGAGATAAAAATTGATTGAGACTAGAATTTTTATAAACAAATTTCTGTTATCAGTCTTCATTAAAATTAGGCAACTCTAAAATATTTTGTTAGTTATCCCATCCTGTGTCACATGTGTTTATTATGTGTAATGTGAGAATCAACATCAGGCCACAATATCTATCTTGTCAATGCCTTCATGCAGATAATTCTTGGATGTCCAACAGGTAAGAGGTCATTAGAACCATTTTCTGAAATGATGTTATCATGTCTCACATGAAAAGACATCACTTATGGGTAGATAATTCATGCTGCTGCCTTCTGAATATCTAGGGCTCCTCAGCAATCAGTTTAAAACATGATGCTCTTGGACCCTATGTAGTTGATTATGACACAATAGGAATCAAAAAACTCTGCATCTATTTCCACAGGAGGTAGCCCAACATGAAGAATGTGGGCTCTACAGTGAGAAAGCATAGGGTGCCCTTATTTTACATTATTATTCCACATCTGCAGACAAATGATGGACTAAACACTTTGGGAATTATACTGGAGAAGGGAATGGCTACTCACTCCAGTACTCTTGCCTGGAGAATCCCATGGACACAAGAGTCTGGCAGGTTACAGTTCATGGGGTCATAAAGAGTCAGACATTACCGAGAGACTAAGCATGCATGCACACACACCCAAGATGGACAGGTGTTGGTGGACAGTTCTGACAAAATGTGGTTCACTGGAGAAGGGAATGGCAAACCACTTCAGTATTCTTTCCTTGAGAACTCCATGAAAGTATGAAAGGCAAAAAGATGGGACACTGAAAGATGAACTCCCCAGGTCAATAGGTGCCCAATATGCTACTGGAGAAGAGTGGAGAAATAACTCCAGAAAGAGATGGAGCCAAAGCAAAAACAATGCCCAGCTGTGGATGTGACTGGTGATGGAAGTAAAGTCTGAAGCTGTAAAGAACAATATTGCATAGGAACCTGGAATGTTTTTCCATGAATCAAGGCAAATTGGAAGTAGGCAAACAGGAGATGGCAAGAGTGGTCATCGTTTTTGGAATCAGTGAACTAAAATGGACAGGAATGGGCAAATTTAACTCAGATGACCATTATATCTACTACTGTGGGCAAGAATCCCTTAGAAAAAATGGAGTAACCCTCATAGTCAACAAAAGAGTCCAAAATGCAGTTCTTGGGTGCAATCTCAAAAACAACAGAGTGATCTTTGTTCATTTCTCAGGCAAACCATTCAACATCACAGTAATCCAAGTCTATGTCCCAACCGCTATTGCTGAAGCTGAAACTTAATGGTTCTATGAAGACCTACAAGACCTTCTAGACTAACACCCAAAAAAGATGTCCTTTTCATGCACACACAAACCACAATATAATTAAAGATGCAGGTTTAGTCTTAAAGAAAAAGAAATTAATGGCAAAGGCAACAAGCAAATAGAACTTTTGTATTTTTTTCTTTGAAACTTAGAATTAAGCTCTAGCTTCAAGTGTTATTTTCAGCCCAGTTAGCCTATTTAAAATAATTTTAAAAAAAGGTAATGCTCTCTCCTTTATTATTTTTTATAATATTCTGAATTCTGTTGAGGTGACTTAATAGAACAGTTATACAGAGAGCTGAGCCCTGAGAAGTCACCAAGAACACGGAAAACGCACACAATGGGAGGGGAGAGGGACGGATCATTTCCCTTTCAGGGACCATGGAAATAGCATCATAAATATATTACATTTAGCTCTATTTTTTTCAGTTACATTGGTCCTTTTACACTATTTTTTTTTATCTGAAATGAATTCATGTTTTAATCGTTGATTTTTTTTTTCATTGTTGATTGGGTTGGCTTTCTTCCTTTGCATGAGATTTCTTCATTTGTTTTAGAATTTGGGTTTTCAGGGGCATTTTGTGTAGGGTTTTTTTGGTTTGTTTGGTTGGATTTAGTTTTTTTGATTTTTTTTTTCTTTCTCTTGGCTTAGTTCATGGTCACAAAATTTGTTTACCTTTCTGCTTCCTTAAGCCCATCATTTGCATAAAACCATCATTTGAGCAGCCTGGATGCTAGCCTCCTTTACGAGCTGAGCTCTGGGCATGTCCTGTTTCAAGCAGTGGTGGGGGACCATGAGAACTGAGCCCCTCCGTCTACAGCCAGCTTCTGACTCAGGAGCCCCAAACTCATTGACATCCAGCCACACTTTCCAATTTGAATTCATCTTTCTTCTCTGGCCCAAGATGATGTTTGCTTTGCTTTTGAGCCAAGCTTTGTGTTGCTGGTTTTTTTTCCATCTTATCTTTCACTGTCAAATGTTAAGAGCAGAGACATTCTTCAAAACATCTACTGATACTGCCACTGTGACAGGATGTCCCAAGGGTTCTTACACTATCAAGAGTTCTTGAATATTGAGTCAGAGATTGAAAACAGTTAAACACCCTTCAGTGATTCTCAAATTTTCATACTCCCAAGGGTCACTACAGGACTTTGTTACAATGTAGATTCCCAGACTCCATCTCTAGAGATTCCAATGCAGTATGTTTGGAGGTGGGGGCTACACACCTACAGTCTTAATAATCGATCTAAGTGATCTGGTCTGTTCCAACAACTGGATAATTGATAGAGTCTCAGAAATCAATGGCTAGAGTACATTACAACACAAGTATAAATAGGATTGGTCACTGTGGCAGAGAACTCTGTTCCTGGGCACTGGGTATCTGCTTGTGTGAGCCTCCAAAACTCACATCATTCTCTGAAGAAAGGGAAGACAGAATGTTCTAATGAATGTAGGTCTGATGGGAGAAAATGAGAGGAACATGACTAGCGCATCCAAGAGAGTTCTATGTAGCATGGCTCCCAGGAGGAAATCTCAGGTCAAAGGTGCAACAGAAAGGTAAAAAAAAATTATCGGTTTAATGCGGTGTGTCCTATTAATTAAGCACCTTACTGCTACTATCGGAGAAGGCAATGGCACCCCACTCCAGTACTCTTGCCTGGAAAATCCCATGGACGGAGGAGACTGGCAAGCTCCAGTCCATGGGGTCGCTAAGAGTCGGGCACAACTGAGCGACTTCACTTTGACTTTTCACTTTCATGCATTGGAGAAGGAAATGGCAACCCACTCCAGTATTCTTGCCTGGAGAATCCCAGGGACGGGGGAGCCTAGTGGGCTGCCGTCTATGGGGTTGCACAGAGTCGGACACGACTGAAGCAACTTAGCAGTAGCAGTAGCAGTACTGCTACTATACTTAAGAGTGTTTATCTTATATTCTGGAAATTTCCATGAGTACTGGAAAAGCAGGAAGGGAATGTGCCACTGAACAATATTTTGTGAAATAATTCATTTGTGGGAATTAAAATTGGATGGATTATGGTGTTAAATTTATACTAAAAAGAAGTTGGCTAAGAAATGGCTAAATGACAGTGATATATTTATGAAGAAACAGGAGATAATAGGTGGCTGATAATTTCTTAACTGTACTGATATCAAAGTTCTTCACTACCAGGAAAATAGCAAAAGCTTTTTTAATCCATTTGCACATCACTTTGTATTGCAAAGTGGCCTGGTGTACTGCAGTCCACGGGGTCACAAGGAGTCAGACATGACCAGGCGACTAAATAACAACAACTATATTGTAAATTATGAAATGAGTAACTAGTGTCTCAGGATCTTTTGGCTTGCAGCATGAAGCGGTTTCAGCGCCATCCCATGAAATATTAGTACAGAGAAATGGTACTTTACTTTGACAAGTTAGGAACTGACAAGTTAGATAATTTTGCATGTTTGTGTGTTTAAATATGCATGTATCCCTTTGCCAAAAGACATGTCAAAGTGTTCTAAAGTTGAGCACACTGTGATTCCTTCACAAAACAGACCTTAACTGCTACAAAAATTCCACTATGGCTTCTACTCTCTAAATCATCTTACTACTTAGATGAAAGAAAAGACCAAAAACTTGCTTGCTTTTTCTATTGCAGGCTTGGGGGAAGCTTGCCATTTATGGAAAATGTAGAGTGGTTCTTCCATAGCTCTAGCTGGAATCTCCACTGGGGCACAGGTACACTTCAGATGAATGAAACTATGATCCTATCACAGAAGTTCAGACTGCAGAAAGATAGGGCAACAGGTATTTTATAACTTGGTTTTATATTTTTTTCTTTGTGATACTCCCAGCTGAAAGAAACTGAACATGGCCATGTGTGAAAGGAAGATCTGAATGAAAGGAACAGTTTATGTAGTGAATCTACATTGGGAAAATTTCAATTTATAGAAAGATATATTTTGAAGACTGCTCTCCAGGAATATGTAGTCAAAGAATTGATACGAAAGATTATAGACTTTTTAGTACAGTCAACACAGTGCTTAAGATGGGAAATTTTACCTGATGTATCAAGAAAAGTGTATCATCTTTAACCAGAAAAATACTACTTGCACTCCAAAACAATTTTTTAACCAGCAATATACTTCTGATAACTTTTAAAAAATGAATATAGAAATGTTCTAAGGAAATCTCTGTTCAGTAACCAAGAAAGTGAAAAGTAAAATTAGAGAGTAGAGCCTAACTTTTGAGAGACTAATTTGAAAAATGTGGTGTCCAGATATAAACACGTCAGGCTAAAATACCGATTTTCATGAATGTAGTGTGAGAGCAACTTCAATGGGGAGGCAATACAGCTCAGCAGCTAACATATGAGATTTACAGATTATATCTTGGATCAACTGGGTTCAGGCTCTATCCTTGTACTTACTATATGACCTTGAACATCATAGCATCTTTTCTCATCTGCATAAAATAATTTTTCCAAATAACCAGCACAGAGCCTTTCCTCTAGCTCCCTCAGAAGTGTTGAGGGGCAGTGGGATGGGTAGTGAAGGGTGGGAGAGGTGGTTGTGGTACAGAGCATGGATGAGAAGGCTGAAGAAACTAAACACACCATGTTATGTACAAGGCCCTATTCTAGGTATCAGATATCAAAATACAATTGGTGAATGGTCCAAAACCCAGTAGATATGAAATACATTGTGGTGAACAAGGGGATTCACTGCCTAGATCCTCAACAAAACAGTCGTTGCCCAAATGCTAGGCATGCTGTCTTTATGCAACCTCCAGCTGTCAAGACTCAAGGTTTACCTTTCCTGAGGTAGCCCATATCCAGTGACTGACGAAGGCAGAAGTACGGAGTTCCGGCCTTTCCATCTTGGGACATATACACCGAGGTTGAACCAAGCTCTGGTAGCCTTTAATATACTTCAACTTCTCCCCTGCCCAATCCTACTTCCTCCTCATCTCTTCCATGATTGTTGATCCCTAATAAGCATCCTGTACCCTAAATTCATCTCAATCTCAAATTCTGGAGAAAGAGCGAGATCTGTGACACAGAGTACACTTTCTAGCAGGAGTCCAGTGATCTGAGATCCTGTGAAGAAAGCTTATGAGACACAGACCACATGCAGCTCCAAAGGAGACAGTTTGTGAGGTTCATAAAGCAATGTAGTATTATAAAAGCTCTTGTGAAACTTTGTCCTAATGCTCACGGTGCAGAATTTTTACAAGGTGATGTCTCTATGTGCTGGTTATACAAACAGTGGCTAGAACCACAAACAAAAGGATGGTCCTGAGACAGAGATGAATGGATGCTATTGTTGTGGCAATCATTTTGAGAAATCTTTCCCAATAGCAGTGATGGATTTGCATGGGCTCATTACATTCCATTTTTTGTCTTCTGCCATCACATTCTTTTCCCGTTTTCTGTTTCCAAGTTAAGCATTTGCTAGGAGGCATGCTGGGCTGAGGGTGTAATTTCTGATCAAGGAACTTAGTGATAACTGATGACCTATTTTGTGATTATCCTTCAAGGTGAGCTAATCATAGTTGATGGCACAGCTGTGCCAAAAATGTCTCCATTGAGACTTTTTATTTTGGAGATTCCCTGCCAGGCTGTGGCAGAATATAGTAACTGTTGCTATTATTATATAAATTATGAAAAAATTAACAAAACATGTGTATCCAGCCAACAGTGTGACCCAAAAGGACTTGGACCTCTTCTACTTGTTTAATATAGCAGAATAGAATCCAAGTCAGAGTGCAATATAGGATCAGGAGTACTAAGGTAAATCATCAAATATTAGAAGTCAAGGTTGGGTAGTCAGGCTGAGTTTAGCAAGGTAAATATCTTTTTGTTTTTTTTGTTTTTTTTTTTTGTTTTTCCACAAAGCAGAAGATAAGAAGCAAGGTCAGGAATGTAAAAACTAAATTAGGTCACCAAAGCAAATTCAAGGTTGAGAATCCGGGGAGGTAAGTAAAGAGGGATGGGGAAATACTGTATCAAATATCAACAGGCAGGGCAAAGTAGTTATAAGAGTAATGTGATAATAATAATAATAAGGATGGCATCTAAGAAGCATTTGCTATGCGCTGTCCACTGAGGTAAGCAGTCTACATGAAGGAGGTAACTACAAGTATTACCCTTATTTCACTAGGTTTGGAGAGGTTATAAAACTGGCTCAGTCATACAACTAATGAGGAATGGAAGCAGAATTTTAATCCATGATCATATTCTAGAAGCCATGCCATTAGCTATTATGCATCATTGTCTCTCCATGGAGCAACTCAATAAATAGAACACCAGGAGAGAAAAGAAAATGTGCTAGGGAATTTCTAACAGTTGATTCTACCTGGTAGTGTTTTTCTCATCCAGTAAGTCTTCACAGGCTAACTCTTTAATGATCGGTTAACTTATCCAGACAGAAAATAGCTCTAAATTGGTCAGTATTAAATGATACTTTAGTCTGCATAATAACAAGTACCACTTTTATAAAAAGTGAAATATTGATCAATTTTCATTACAGGGACTTCCTTGGTGTTCCAGTAGCTAAGACTCTGTGCTCCCAATGCAGGGTGCCTGGGTTCAATCCCTGGTCAGGTAACTAGATCCCACATATTACAGTCAAAACTCCAGATGCTGCAACTAAACATCCTGAATGTTGCTAATAAAACCAGGCATAGCCAAATAAATAAACATTTTAAGAAGTTATTCACTGCACAAAATCACTATTTGCATCATTCACATTCAATGAGTTAAGGGCATTTCTACAATAATATAGGATAGTTGTAGATAATATATACTTGTGTTATATATAAGATATGCTACATAATATAGGTCTTCATATACTTCATGAAAATAAAAATTTTATTTATAAATGATATACTAAACTATACTAAGAAATAACTATATACCATCCATTACAAAATTACTATATGCATATAAAACAAGTTAAAATATATAGGGTGGGATTCTACTGTGATATTTGATATTTTCAATATCAAAGTGGATAAAATTCTTCACCAAATAGTTTAAAAAATTTCTCTAAAATAAGTCTATTCTAGAATTTCCTTTTCTCTTGGACCAACTGTGTTCCATTGATCCTCCTTCTTACAACTTACAATGTTCTTTCCTCAAGCACCTAACTCCAGCACTGTTTTATCATAAAAAGAAGTGATAGTATTGTCTAAAATGAAATTGTTCCTCCATTAGCCAGTCAGGCATTCACACAAAATGTAAAAAGCACATACTAGGATGACCTTAGTTCAGGGTCAGCTGATCTATTCCAACCCACACAGACTCTTTCTGTGTGTGTGTGTTGAGTGTGTTGGGGGTGAGAATGAAGTTTCAGAGATGCCTTCATTATTTCACTTCACGCATTCCTTCTTTTTTTTGGATTCCTGGGGTCCCTCTAGGGATTGCCTCTTGCAGTGATACACAGCTTCCCCAGTCCCTTCTGTTCCCACTGGTCCCCCACTCCATGGCCCCTCAGTCTTAACGCCCATTTGCCTTAATCCCCACCCTCCCACATACACATACATTCCTCTCCCCACCCCAGTCACCACTGAGAGTTGTTGACATGCTTCACTGTGTCCTACTTACTGCCTCTTAGCCACAGAGGTTCCAGATCCTAACCAGCAGTTCTCTGATGAGCTATTAACACCCAAGAAGATAGCATGGCTCCAACAGATTACTACTAATAAAAGAGCACCTGTCTTATTAAGCTCAGACCTGTCTCTGCCTGACCTGTGCCTGTGATATGGGTGTCTTAAATATTGTCTTGAGTCACTATAAATAGGCTCTGTACTAAGTAGCAATCATAACTGCTTAAAAACAAATGAAGAGTCTCCACGAATTAAAAACTCAGGGAGATTACTGCTTAATTATTTTATAATCACCTGTAGGGGGGCCTGGGGGTGGGTGAGGTCTACACTTACACACAGTAAACTTTGTGCAAAAGTTAGCTTTCAAAATAGATTTAAAAGTAAAAATAATGTTTTAGATTCAAAAATCAGTAGAATTGTTTTAATTAGAGAAAACATCATATAATCATTATCTTTAGATTCACTCATCTGCAAATGGAGGAAAAATAAAAAGTTGGTCTATGCTAAATCATTTCAGTTGTGTCCGACTCTGTGCGACCCCATAGACGGCAGCCCACCAGACTCCCCCGTCCCTGGGATTCTCCAGGCAAGAACACTGGAGTGGGTTGCCATTTCCTTCTCCAATGCATGAAAGTGAAAAGTGAAAGGGAAGTTTCTCAGTTGTGTCCGACCCTCAGCAACCCCATGGACTGCAGCTTTCCGGGCTCCTCCACCCATGGGATTTTCCAGGCAAGAGTACTGGAGTGGGGTGCCATTGCCTTCTCCGGGTCTGTGAGGTCATTGATATTCTTTCTACTGCTAAGATCTTATGATAATAAAATGCTTTGTGAGTGTTGCTTAAATACTAGCAAAAAAGAAATTCAGAGAACCTAATGTATTTAGCCTATTCAATTTTTTTTCAATTAGTTTCTATTTTGGAACTGTTGAAATGAATTACTATGTAATAGCGTTTTGTATTATGTAATAGCTGACTTTATTAGAAACCACCTTATGTTTTCTGGTGAACATTTGCCCATATTGTGAAGTCATCATATAATCTGGCACAGTGGACACCTTATAGTTAGAAAAAGTTTAGGACTACAGGCATATTACAGCTCATAACTAATATATTTTGGCAAAGAAATGTTTAAATGTTTATTCTTGTTTTATTAAAAATCATATATTTACAGCAGACCAGCAAGGTGTTGAGACTGTATTTGTTTTATAACAAAAAGTCACTACAGTGCCATATTTTTCTCAAACTAGAGTATTACTTTAGAAGGTTATATTCACAAGAACATAAATATCTTATGGAAGATTTCTAATGCAAATTGTACATAAAAAATAAAATTTTTCCTATCAGACAATACTGTCTTGCCACATTCAAATATAAAATTGAAAATTAGATCTTTATGTTATCAAGAAGCTAGTGATAGCATCATGAAAACTCAGCTATAATAGTACAAAACTTCATAATTATGCCAATACAAACATGATAATAAAAACATACTAATATTATATAAACATTGTAATGTTTGCATGCCTGGGAACAAAGTGTACTATACTTACAGAACACTTGGATATATGTTTTAGAAGAGTATCTCATTATGTTCAATGAGAAGTATACAGTTAAAACACTGTACATCATTTTGAAAATTATCCCAGAGTTCTCTAATATGATTTTTATGTCTTGCTCATATGAATTATTTTATTTTCTGATAGCTCTTCAGTGTGGGAGAATAAGGTCCATGAATTTGCTGCATGAAATCTCTAAAAAATAAGAGGTGTCTAAGAATCTCTGAGATAGCTGACTTATGATGGGATCCTTTTACTAAATTTCTAAGTTTTTGTGAATCAATGTTTAATATGAAAGTGAAAGAGGAGAGTGAAAAAGTTGGCTTAAAGCTCAACATTCAGAAAACGAAGATCATGGCATCTGGTCCCATCCCTTCATGGTAAATAGATGGGGAAACAGTGGAAACAGTGTCAGACTTTATTTTTGGGGGCTCCAAAATCACTGCAGATGGTGACTGCAGCCATGAAATTAAAAGACACTTCCTCCTAGGAAGGAAAGTTATGACCAACCTAGATAGCACATTGAAAAGCAGCGATATTACTTTGCCAACAAAGGTCCGTCTAGTCAAGGCTATGGTTTTTCCTGTAGCCATGTATGGATGTGAGAGTTGGACTGTGAAGAAAGCTGAGCGCCAAAGAATTGATGCTTTTGGACTGTGGTGTTGGAGAAGACTCTTGAGAGTCCCTTGGACTGCAAGGGGATCCAACCAGTCCATCCTAAAGGAAATCCGTCCTGGGTGTTCATTGGAAGGACTGATGTTGAAGTTGAAACTCCAATACTTTGGCCACCTGATGCGAAGACCTGACTCATTTGAAAAGACCCTGATGCTGGGAAAGATTGAGGTCAGGAGCAGAAGGGGATGACAGAGGGTGAGATGGTTGGATGGCTGACTTTACTGAGATGGTTGATGGCTGATCACTGACTCAATGGACATGGCTTGAGTGAACTCCCGGAGTTGGTGATGGATAGGGAGGCCTGGTGTGCTGTAGTCCATTGGGTCGCAAAGAGTCAGACATGACTGAGTGACTGAACTGAACTAAAGGGAAATATCAATAAAATTTAAATATGAATATCTGAAAGAAGAAGAATTCAAGTATGACAATAATGAAATAAAGACATAATACATTGAAAAATGAATTCCATTTAAGCATAATGTTTCATTTCACAATTTTTTCCTTCTCTTTTTAATTGGTACAGAAATTATTTGGGGTGGTGGAATTTTCACATCATTGCTGTGTTTGTATACGTGCTTTGCACATTCACATTTTAAGAAAACTTTAGAAAGCACTCCCTGATTAACACTGGTCCATACCATGGAAAAATGGGGAGCATGAAATACTGGCAGCAATTATAACGGACAGTCTAAAAGCAACAGGAAGGTGATATATTTGATGAATCCAATTAGGCATTTACCAAGAAAAAAAATTTTTTTTGTTTTTATTTTTCATTATTCTTTACAATCAAGTGCAAATTTTTGTCGATAGAAGAAGCTGTACATTACACACCTTCATGTTTTTTTGTCCTTTTGAGTGCATTGTCCATTTTTAAATGATTGATAAAAATTGTTAAATAAGGCAAATACTGTACATGCTGTAGTGTAATGAGGCTTATCAGGCAGGGGGAATACTGCTCATCATGATATTAAAATTAAATGTAGCATTTTTTAAATCCTTGACATAAATAAAGAAGTTATTTCTCTGGACCACTGCTTTTTCCATAAACTCAATGTTCTGTATAAGTCATTGTCATAGGATATATTTTATTTTGAGGCAACTCAGTCATTTCCCCCCATAAATAAGTACCAAATCAAGTATCATTTATCTAAAAATTATGTCTTGTAAGGTCTATGATATGTTAAAGATACTAGTTAGAGGGGGCCAACTGCAGTTCTGGTAATTTATATCTGTCTTTTTAAATGACTTACTTTCCTTTAGGTATACAGATGATGTCTTCAGTTTAAAGATCAGTTGGGATGGTACATATTTATTTTTAGGAACAACTCAGATGTTATTATTTGAAACTACAGCTTCTGGCTAGGGTTATGGAAAATATTTATTTTTTAAATAACTTTGTTTTATTTTGGCTGTGCTGGGTCTTTGTTGCTGCAGGGACTTTTCTCTAGCTGCAGCAAGCAGGGGCCTACTTGCTAGTTGCAGGGCACGGGCTTCTCACTGCGGTGGCTTCTCGTGGTGGAGCACAGGCTCTTAGGGTGTGTTGGCTTCAGTAGTTGTGATGCTTTGGCCCAACAGTTGCAGTTCCTGGGCTCTAGAGCACAGGTTCAATTGCTATGGCACACGGGTTTAGTTGTGGCACATGGGCTTAGTTGTTCCACAGCACTTGGGATCTTCCGGATCAGGCATCAAACCCATGTCTCCTGCATTGGCAGGCAGGTTCTTTACTAATGAGCCACCAGGGAAGCCCTAAAATATTTCTTTGGGAACATATGGGAAAGGGAAAATGAATGAGAAATTTTCAGAATCAAGAAGCCAATAAATAATGATAGTATAGGGATAACAGCTGTTCGTCTTAGTAATCATATAGAATATTTTAAGAGAGTATTATTTTGTGTATCATGATTTGACATTATATCTCACATTTCATTTGAAAACAAGTTTTGCAGGCAAATAAACACTAATATAAAACATGTAAGACTACGTGGCAGTACTTTCTAATCCTTTCCCTTTTTTCTCTTGATCCCATCATATCCATAAGGTAAGGAAGAGATGGAGATTCTTTAATTACAGGCGGAAGATTGAATTATAAATCTTGGTAGCGTATCTAAAGAAATGCTTTCAATATATGATGAAGGCAAAATTCAAACTTAACTCTGCTGGTTCTCAGCCTAGTATTTTTTGAATTGAACTCTTGCTGAGGACATGTGAAACTGAGTGTTTTATTATGCTATAAACTGAGGGCCCCCATATACTAAAAATAATGTTTTAAAGAGATTGCTTTAAAATCACCATCACTATTGTTAAACAATTATTGAATATATCCAATGTATGGAGAATTTGCTGAATTTCAACTAAGAAAAAGTGCAGGTGCAGGTAATTTTGTTTACTTATTTTTACAAAACAATTAAAATTATATTTCTTTGGTTTATTCCAATTATAAAATCATTACAGATTAATTGAAATTGTGAGCAATTAAAAAGCATGACAAGAAATCTAAAAATCAATAATCTTATTGCTACGAGTTATCACCCCTGGTGGCTCAGACGGTAAAAGCATCTGCCTACAATACAGGAGACCTGGGTTCGATCCCTGGGTCAGGAAGACCCTCCTGGAGAAGGAAATGGCAACCCACTCCAGTACTCTTGCCTGGAAAATCCCATGGATGGATGGAGGAGCCTGGTAGGCTACAGTCCATGGGGTTGAAAAGAGTCAGACACGAGTGAGCGACTTCACTTTCACTATCATTTAATATGTTATGGCTCTATTCATTTCTTCCATGTATCCACATACATACGTATTTTTAATATTAGATAATGCATCTTTTAATACAGGTAAAATAGGACAATTAAAAAAATTTTAATGGGTCAATTTGATCTATCTTTCATTTTGTTTCTTTCCCCTTTTCTTCTACAAAAAAATATTTTCAATATGTATAGACAAGGATTAATAGTTTCAATTTATCAAGACATTTTGTAAGCCAATGAGAAAAATAAGAGCACAGAAATAGAAAAAAAAATGTTTAAAGAGCATAGACAATTCACAAATGAAGAAATACAGATAGCCAATAAGGATATTAACACATGTTTAATATATTTAGTAACTATAGGAATGCACATTGAAATAATTAGCAATAAAACAAGAACAAAGATAAAGGTAGGGAGATCAAGGGCAAGAGCATAGGAGAGAAAAGGAGGAAAGCTGGGTGTGCCTGGTGTTAAGGACAGTGTGAGAAACATTCCATATACTGTTGGTAGATGACAGTGAGCAGTGGCATGGGAGTGATAAGTAGAAGACAAGTTGGGAAGGAAAAAGAGACCACAGTGATATAATCAGGAACCTCATGAGGATAGCAGCAGTGGCAACAATGGAAAGGGAAAAAAAATATATAATAATTAACAGACATTTTATTGGATGATTATCCCCTCCTCTGCATACACTATCTTATTTAAGTTTCATAAAAACCTGGGACCTTCCTGGTATGTTGGACAAGTAAAGAATCTGCCTGCAATGTGGGAGACCCAGGTTTGATCCCTGGGTTAGGAAGACCTCCCTGGAGAAGAGAATGGCTACTCACTCCAGTATTCTTGCCCAGGAAATCCCATGGACAGAATAGCCTGGCGGCTACAGTCTATGGGGTCACAAAGAGTTGGACACAACTGAGCGACTATCACTTTCACAAGGACCTTCTGAGGAAGCTTCATTTTACTGGTAGGAAATCAAACTCAGAAAATCAATTGCCCCATGTAGTACTGCTGTAACATTACAAAGCTAGGAATGTCTTTGATCTTAAATCTTTGTTTACTAGCTATTCCATCTTATTGGGTAGGATGTTGGATGTAACAACATGAAAATATAAATTTTAAGGACAAGTGTAAGTAATACTCTTTTATGTCAATTTTTTTTTCTTAAAAATTCTTAATGCTTGTTTCTATGGCTATGAGCACGAGTTTGGAAGCCCCAGACCTGAAAGAAGAGCAACTTGAGCAGAAATTACAGCTTTCAAAGAGAATATGGATGGTACAAGTGTAAAATTGCTATTCTGAATTCAGGTCTTAATTTAGGAAGAGACATGAAGGGTGAAACAACTTCCTAGAGTTGATGAGAAAGATCTGAGACAAAAGATAACCAAAGAAGAGTGTAGACAGGGAGAGAATAGAGTCTCAAGACCATATCTAATAGAAAGTCCACATTTAAAAAACATTAATTTAAAAAGGGACAGCTGGGACTTCCTGGTGGCCCAGCAGTTAAGACTCTGTGCTTCCACTGCAGGGGGCACACGTTGGATCCCTGTTCAGGGAACTAAGATCCCACATGCCATGTGGTGCAGCCAAAAAGTAAAATAAATAAAAATTAAAAGAGACAACTATGGCTAAATGGGGGGCTTCTCAAGTGGCACAGTGGTAAAAAATCTGCCTGCCAGTACAGGAGACACAAGAAAAGTGGGTTCAACCCCTGGGTCAGGAAGATCCCCTGGAATAGGAAATGGCAATCTGCTCCAGGATTCTTGCCTGGAAAATTCCATGAACAGAGGAGCCTGGTCAACTATATTCCACGGGGTTGCAAAGAGTCAGACATGACTGAGTGACTGAGCACACACACACACACACAGACACTCAGTTAAATGATATAGGAAACCTTTCATGCCTTCTTGGTTATTTCCTCCATCATCACCCAAATATTACCCAATTTCATTTCTTTTAAATTCCAACCAGCTTAATGATCTTGCTCTTCTTTGCCCTAGTTTTCTTAATTTTATAACATTTTTATGCTATTAGAATATTCTACTGAATTCCCTCACAATTAAGGCTTATGGAATGAATGCTTATGGAACGTTGTTGTCAAACAGGGGGAGGTGGAGGGTCTTTGTCCCCCCGGGGGCAACTGCCAATGTCTGGAGAGGGTTTTGGTTATCACAGTTCAGAGGAGGGAGGTGTCTGCTTCTAGTATCTGCTGGATAGCAGCCAGAAATGCTGCTAAACATCTTACACTGCACAAGATCGCTTCCCACAAAATAAAGAATTGTACTTCCCAGAATAACAGTAGTACCAAGGTTGAGAAACCCTGGCTTAGATAAAGACATGTCAAATAACTCCCAGTTGGGGTACTGTTTTCCTAAGAACAGAAGGAGATAATAGGTTAATAGGTGAGGGAAGATCCATGAAGAGAATTAGTTTCTAGTTTCAATAGCACAAGAGCTGGCTAGTGAGACCCATTTAACAAACACATGTGAACTATGGGGATGTTTATAGAGTGATGCATTGCCTCACCTCCTCTCATGAAGCCAACTTGTCATGGATTTTATTTTACTCCTTTTTTGCTTTTACACATTTTTTTTAAAACCTAAGCAGGATTGACTTTGAAATAAAACCCAACATGTTTTCCAGTTGATTTTGATTTAAAGGAAACCTTTGGTAGAGTGCCTCAGGGTATACTGGCTATGGCTATTTATCTTTATCCTAGAAGTTTATATATTTTAAGAAAATGATGAATGGAAGCTTTAAAAAAACTCATTATGGTAATTGATTATTATAGAAAAACCTTGGGAACTTTACAAAAGAGAACTGAATTCTCTTGGTATCTTAGTTTTAAACCAGACGTGTAATTAGAAGAATCCATAAACATTTGTCACAGTAAGAGAAGCCTGGTCACTAAGTTTAGAAAGAAATTCTGGAGTCACTTTATTGTCCTGTACTGAGATGACACACAGTAGTGGCTGCCACGTATGACAGGAGATTAATATGTCCTGTGAAATAAAAGACCACCCACGTGGAACCAGTGTGAAAGCGGTGAGAGCAAAGCTTGGTTCATTTCTTTAGAAAGGATGATGTGTGATTCCTTCCTTACAAAGCCTCAGCATTTGTGCAGTGAGAAAAAATTTAGTTAATATGTCATTTAAACAATTATTTTTTAAAATTTTTATCTCTTGTTTTACTGTCTCTAAAATCTTAAAAAGATGTAAAAACATGAACTAAGAACACTATGAAAATATACCCATATCCACACACATTCCTCCTCACATACACAGTCACTAACACACCACAAAATGGAAACCCATACAACTGTATGGAGAGTTTAATGGTTGATTTTTTCTCATAAATTTTTGTCTCTCTAAAGGATTAAGAGATGGCTATGGAGAAGAGCCAATTATTTCAGCATTAGAAAAGCAAAAGTATAATAATGTGATCATCTTATGTGATAGTATTTGTTGCTGTTGTTCAGTCACAAAATCATGTCCGACTCTGCGACCTCAAGGACTGCAGCACGCCAGGCTTCCCTGTCCTTCGCTATCTGTGATAATATGGTTTTGTGTATTTTTCACTCTTTAAATTTATACTCTGTAAGGTGGGTTGGAGACCATGGCCTCAGTTTCTTAGCCATCTTAAACCAATATGACTCCTTAAAGGGAAGTAATTCCAACCATACACAATCCTGCCCTCAGCCACTAAAGGAAAATTCTTTCCAAATGACTTCAGGGCTTCCCAGTTTTAAGATTCAAAACCTCTGGACTTGCCACCATCACTTACTGCTATAATCCACCAAGTAGCAAGCATATGGGATCCTGCAAATCTCATCTCCTACTGTCTGTGTAGAACTCTTTTCAATGTGCATTTTCTCCCAGATCTAAGAAGCACTTCAAGTTAGAGTACTTAGAACATTAGGCCTCTTAGCAAACTCTGGACATTTTGTTAGGTTTGGAGTAGAGAAATCCAGTACTCAATCTTCTAAGCTCAAAGATCAGCAAATATAAGAGACTCATAGTATATCTTCCAAGACCCATGGGAAAAACCATGGATTGGAGAACTGCCTTCAAAAGATGCCAAGAGAACTCAGGAACACAACCACTTGAATGCTAAGCAACTAATGTGGGGGTTGACAACATCAGGATTCTCATACAATTCAGGTTCTCAATCCACTAGTTTCAAGGAAAGTCATTACAACCAGATTCCTTAAATCTATTATCTTTGGCTACTTCTCTAGATGCAAAATTCCCTGTACTGATCAAACCTCTGCCATAGCTGCTTAATGCCCGAAATTTCCTCTTCTCACCTCTAGCCTCCTTCCAGTGACTATTTCCATTGACCTTTCTGAAATTATCAGTCCATTAAAACCAAATGCCCCTATCTTCCAAGCCTATTCCTTCCATCCATTCACAACTTTTTTTGTAAGTCAAAAATTGGCTCTCAGTCAAAGATAACACTTCTCATGAAGGCTTCTTGAGCACAGACTGATCATTGCCTCAAAACCTACATTTTATCAGTTTCTTAGGGTGGTAGAGACAATATCCTACTTTGATAATATCCACCTAGCCTGATGTTACTCATGAATTCCCTCAAAACTTCACAGGTTTGTGTTTATTGATTAATGTACATAATTTACACGTTCTGTTGTTGAATTTTGTTGCTTATACATTTTGAAAAGCAGTGTCTATGAAGCTTTTAAGAGTGGTCAGGCATTGATTCAGGTTACAGCTTTCAATCATTTGCACAACTAATATATACAAAGTATGTAGCTCATGTGAGATCCCACTCTAGGTATTGAGCAAACAGTGGAAACAGTACTGAAAAGACGCCCTGGCCTCATGGAGCTTATGTCCTCATGAACTTATTGGGACGTGTCTGACATCCACATAACCTCCCTTGTGCCTCATTCACAGAGACTCGGAACCATGTAGGTCAGTAAAGAGTTCTACTTATGTTGTGCTTGGGGCTGAGGAAAGATCAAGGGAAAGTTCTATGATTTTGGACCCTTTCATCAACACTGTGAAACAGCTCTGCAACCGATGATTGCAGTGCTTTAATCTCTTAGTCTCATCAGGTTTCTGCCAATATTTTAGGATTTGAGAATGGCCAAGAATATACAAAATGTTGGAAATCACTGTCCTTGCCTACTTTTTGTACTATTTGATTATGACACGTTTCAGGAAAATCTCTTTTTTCTTTGAGGTTCATGTCATGAATCTACATCTCAACTTGGATGAAACATCCTAAGAGGCAAGAGAGGATATTGCTTGAGAGTATCAAACAGCTGTGTGACATTTAGCAAGGAGTTAACTTCTCTAAGCCTCGGTTTCCTCATCTTTAGAGGGATAAAACCAGTTCCTTCCTCCAGGGCTGTAGTTAAATGAGTTAATCTGTCTCCGATTAAATGAGTCAACCTCTCTCCAAGTGCTAAAAATTCTTCCCAGCTTATAAAAGTTTTCAATAAAGACCAAAGGTTTTTGATTTCTGCTCCCCTGTATCTCCATCTTCACAAAGGCAGCACAATACACTCAGTTGCTCAGGCCAGAAACCTAAGCGTCATCCTTGACTCCCTTTACCAGAAAACTCTCATTCCCCTCCTTCAGCAAGACTCATGGCCTACCTTCAAACTGGGTTCCGTATCTGAGCACTCTTCCCACTGCTACCATCCAACCATCATTGATATGCCCTTAAGAAATGACATGCCCTTAAAATCAATTACACCACACAACATTCAGAGAAATATATTTAAAATATATATTAAATTGCATCATTCCTTTCAAAACCATACAATTGGTGTCCAGTTACAGTCAGCCCTTGCCAGAGCCATCATTCTTGCAGAATTGCATCCTTGTATTTCTTTAAAAAATTTTTTATTGGATTGATTTATAATGTTATATTTAATTTCTACTGTACAGCAAAGTGACTTATTTATACATATATATGGTGAGGAGGGGGTTCTGGGAGTCTGAGATTAACAGATGCAAACATATGTAGGACAGAAAAACAAGGTCCCACTGTATAGCATAGAGAACTATATTCAATATCTTGTGATAATTCATAATGAAAAAGAATATGAAAAGATTCCTTTTACTTCTTTAATCAAGGGTCTATTAGGGGTAAGCTCTGTCTATTCTGCACATCTTCGCTTTGAACTGGGTATGCTATAGTTTCATTATGTCATATCTTTCTTTTCATTTCTCTTCATGGGAACTTAAAGCTTCACAGATGTGAGGAATCACATTTTTAATTGGAGAAAAAAATTCTGTTATCTTAGTAAAAGGAATAATGCTGGTATCTTTTTTTTATTATTATTATATGGTCTCCTTCAGGAAGTGCATTTATGCCTAGACTGGGCTTATTTTGCATTCATGTCTCAACTTCTCCTTGACATTTTTTTTTTTATCTCTATGTACTGCTTTCTGACTAATTTACTCAAACATTTTTTAGTTTACTACATCTTTTCACATGTGTTCAATCTATGTTTCATGTACACACTTAATTGTTTAATTCCTACAACTGCTTTGGCCCTTTCCAGAAATTTTAGGTGGTTATCTAAAGTATATGTCTACTCCTTATTGATAGTGTCTTATAGTTTTGAATGTTTAAGACTATATTTATTTTAAACTCATTTTTGGTAACATTTTTACAATAGTTCTATTTAGTTCTTGGGAGTGTGACTCTGCTGTGGGATATGCTTGCTGTTTGAGCCTCAGATGTTGGTTAATTTCAGATTGTGAGTACATATACAAAGGAGTGTCTCTGGTATAAAGACACATTGCTCCAAAAGTATAGCTTCTGCTGTGAATTATAGGGTTTAGTAGGGCCCTAATGGACTTTCTATGTAAACTTTTAAGCTTAGGAAATTGAAGACACGCAGATGATATAAAATTTAGCCCAATGCTATGAGAGGCACAGTTCCAATGCTATATTCTCAGGGCAATATTTTGTCCCACTCTAGGTACAGGTTGAAACTGAGAGAATTCCTATTATCTCTCTGGGCTGATGATATATTTTTTTCCAATTTAACATTGTATTAGGCAGAATTTTAAACCTGAGGGGTTAGTGTGAGGGGCCTTTGTCAAAATATTGACTTTTTCAGGTCCAAAATCTTATTGCTTGTCCTTTTTTGGACATAAAATTCTACCTCTGGGTCACCATGTTCAGGATACCCTCCAAAGACAGCCAGTGTCAGCTCTAGTTTGCTGTTTCCTCACATTTTGGGCTCTTGGAGATTTTCCTTTCTTTCTTCTTAAGTTCTCAGCCATGATTTCCTTTTTGAGTTTTAGTAAGGTATCCAGTATTTAGTAATGGAAATTGTTGCATGGCACATGTAGAATTTCAAAAGTTTGAGTTCATTTGTTCATAGGAGCTGACTGTGGCTAAGATCATGAACTGCTTATTGCCAAATTCAGACTGAAATTGAAGAAACTGGGGAAAACCACTAGACCATTCAGGTATGACCTAAGTCAAATCCCTTATGAATATACAGTGGAAATGAGAAATAGATTTAAGGGGCTATTTTGATAGACAGAGTGCCTGATGAACTATGGATGGAGGTTAGTGATATTGTACAGGAAACATGGAGCAAGACCATCCCCAAGAAAAGAAATGCAAAAAAGCAAAATGGCTGTGTGAGGAGGCCTTACAAATAGCTGTGAAAAGAAGGGAAGTGAAAAGCAAAGGAGAAAAGGAAAGATATAAGCATCTGAATGCAGAGTTCCAAAGAATAGCAAGGAGAGATAAGAAAGCCTTCCTCAGCTATCAATGCAAAGAAATAGAGGAAAACAACAGAATAGGAAAGACTAGAGATCTCTTCAAGAAAATCAGAGATACCAAGGGAACATTTCATGCAAAGATGGGCTTTAAAGGACAGAAATGGTATGGACCTAACAGAAGCAGAAGCTATTAAGAAGAGGTGGCAAGAATACACAGAAGAACTATACAAAAAAGATCTTCATGACCCAGATAATCACTATGGTGTGATCACTGACCTAGAGCCAGACATCCTGGAATGTGAAGTCAAGTGGGCCTTAGAAAGCATCACTACGAACAAAGCTAGTGGAGGTGATGGAATTCCAGTTGAGCTATTTCAAATCCTGAAAGATGATGCTGTGAAAGTGCTATATTCAATATGCCAACAAATGTGGAAAACTCAGCAGTGGCCACAGGACTGGAAAAGGTCAGTTTTCATTCCAATCCCAAAGAAAGACAATGTCAAAGAATGCTCAAACTACCGCACAATTGCACTCATCTCACACGCTTGTAAAGTAATGCTCAAAATTCTCCAAGCCAGGCTTCAGCAATACATGAACCGTGAACTTCCAGATGTACAAGCTGGTTTTAGAAAAGGCAGAGGAACCAGAGATAGAATTGCAAACATTTGCTGGATCCTCAAAAAAGCAAGAGAGTTCCAGAAAAACATCTATTTCTGCTTTTTTGACTATGCCAAAGCTTTGACTGTGAGGATCACAATAAACTTTGGAAAATTCTGAAAGAGATAGGAATACCAGACCAGCTGACCTGCCTCTTGAGAAACCTGTATGCAGGTCAGGAAGCAACAGTTAGAACTGGACTGGAACAACAGACTGGTTCCAAATAGGAAAAGGAGTACGTCAAGGCTATATATTGTCACCCTGCTTATTTAAGTTCTATGCAGAGTACATCATGAGAAACGCTGGACTGGAAGAAACACAAGCTGGAATCAAGATTGCTGGGAGAAATATCAATAACCTCAGATATGCAGATGACACCACCCTTATGGCAGAAAGTGAAGAGGAACTAAAGAGCCTCTTGATGAAAGTGAAAGAGGAGAATGGAAAAGTTGGCTTAAAGATCAACATTCAGGAAACTAAGATCATGGTATCTGGTCCCGTCACTTCATGGCAAATAGATGGGAAAACAGTGGAAACAGTGAGAGACTTTATTTTTGGGGGGCTCTAAAATCACTGCAGATGGTGATTGCAGCCATGAAATTAAAGACACTTGCTCCTTGGAAGAAAAGTTATGACCAACCTAGACAATATATTCAAAAGCAGAGACATTACTTTGTCAACAAAGGTCCATCTAGTCAAGGCTATAGTTTTTCCTGTGGTCATGTATAGATGTGAGAGTTGGACTATAAAGAAACCTGAGCGCCGAAGAATTGATGCTTTTGAACTGTGGTGTGGAGAAGACTCTTGAGAGTCCCTTGGACTGCAAGGAGATCCAACCAGTCCATCCTAAAGGAAATCAGTCCTGAATAGTCATTGGAAGGACTGATGTTGAAGCTGAAACTCCAATATTTTGGCCACCTGATGGGAAGAACTGACTCATTTGAAAAGACCCTGATGTTGGAAAAGATTGAAGGCAGGCAGAGAAGGGGACAACAGAGGATGAGATGGTTAGATGGCATCACTGACTCAATGGACATGGGTTTGGGTGGACTCCGGGAGTTGGTAATGGACAGGGAGGCCTGTTATACTGTGGTTCATGGGATCGCAAATATCAGACACCACTGAGTGACTGAACTGAACTTTCTTTCATTTTCCACATGTATTCCATTCACTATAAAGTATCATTTCACTCATTTTATATAACCTGTCCAATCTCAGAAGGCAGTTGAGTTTGTGTTTACTATTATGTAACTCTGTCTTTACCATTCTCCATATCAAAAAAAAAAATCCTTATTTGGTTTTATCTTTTCTTTCTTTCTTATTAAAATTTAAGTAAAAGATGATCTATACCCTATTCAAATGCAGCTAATGTTTTCAGCTTTACTTCTTATGTTTTAATAACTTTATACTCATTCAATAAATAAACTATAATTTATACTTTTAGTATGGTGTATGAATTGGACTTTTTACAGCTATTATTTGTATTTTAGTTAAAATATAGTGTGAGGTCAAAATTTAATAAGTTTAGTGTCTGAAGTATTTCACATATTACAGCTCAGAAATCTTCTACAGAAGGACTATTCTGTTCTTTAGTTTGAAGCTTCTTGAGGACAAGAAGATAGTTTTCATTAGGGCAATTAGTGAGATATTTACAAATTACTGACACTCAAAAGTGATTTACATGTAAACTAGCCATTTTGTACAGAAATATAATATGCTGGTCTCGAACTGCCTCCTACATCAGGTTCCAGGTCTACAGACTGTCTCACCATGAGAATTATTGGTTCAGTTTGTTGCCATCTCTCACTTCATTCTCCCTTTACTTATTATGTTGTATTATTTTCCAAGTTTCCATATCAGAGAAACTTTTTGTTCTCTTTCCTTAGAAACTAAAAAACGTATTTGAAAAGTATGAATCAAAAATTACATATGAAAAACTATACTCAAATATGTATTAAGCACTTATTTCAAGAATGAGATATATTTGCAGTTTATCTCTTCACATAAGAATATAGCCTGTTCACATGTACAATTTCATTTGCTTCTGACAACCACATGTGAGCTGAGTTGCCCATGAATATTCCCATTGTAGAGCATGAGAAAACTGATGCTTATGGGCCTCGGGTAACTTGGGATCTCTGCTAGGATTTTTAAGAGGCAGAGTTAATTAATACTTAAAGCCTAGATATCTAACTCTAGTTTCAATAGTCCTCTAGCTTTTTTTCCAACGGTGTCTCCTATAGAAGCCATTAAGATTTACACTCTGTGGGGAAGACAAAGAAATACCATACTCCCTTTATTAAATGGAATTTAGTTGTGAGACATTGGCTAGACTAAGATTTAAATAACAATATATGTCAAATAACAGGATATTATGACAATCAAATCAGCAATACAAACAATTGAGTCCTTGCTAATGCAGTTAAGTGAAATCAGGGGATCATGAGAAAATGTCTCACAGTAGAGGTGTGAAGGCCAGTCATTGAAGGATAAATAAATTTTGAGTATACAAGTAGGATGGAGGACAGTGTGATAAGAAGTAGGATGGGAGAGGCAAATGTGCAAAAGTGGGAAAAGTTCAGAAAAAATGAGCCTGTGCAACTGAAAATGTGCTAGCAAATCATACCTGTGACATGCCGTCAGGCGGTTGTGTGTTTGCCCACACAATTCCTGTGATCTAAATGCTCCTCTGGATGGACATCATCACAGGACAGCTTATCTTGTACAATCAATTCATTGAAGCCAACAAATTTGAAGTAACAGAAATAAAGGTAGGACTATGATGGGGTGCAAAAAAAGACTGTTAAGTTAGAGGCTGTGTTTTCATACTGCATATTATCTGGGAGACTGTTGGTTTCTTTATGCACTGAGAGAACCAGTGACTTAGTAAGCACATTTGATACTTAGTAGGAAGAAAAGTGGAAGACCACTTTTCTTTCACAATCCCAAATGTGCAGACCAGATTATCATGCCAGACATCTCTCAGTGCTCTTGTGCACAATTAGCAGGTGATCACTTCCATTTGGCGGGGGGTGGGGGGGGGCACCAAAGTCAAAAGAAATACACTTCTGCAAATATATTTGGAGTCATAATTAAACCCCTATAGCCACAATAGGCTGTGCCTATTTCACATCACATAAACGTGATGAATACAAAGAAATGGCAAATATCAACATAAGAGTCAAAACTCACACTTACAGCTTTTTGCTATTCTCAGATGACATCTGAAAAGGAGCAGTTTGATGGAGAATTTTTCCATTAGCATCACTGATCAGCATGTGCTATCAATTCTCTATTGACTTCAATTATTAGCACTTGCTCTGAATTTTCCATTAACTTTAATGATTGGCATTGTCTAAGAAATTTTAGTGCTTTCTATGACCAATATTTGCTACAAACCCTCCTTCTAATTCATTGGTCGCTCTTTGCTGTGATTGTGCTTTAGGTTCTATTTGCTATTATTTTCCCCTTACTTTTAATGGTTAGCTAAAGATCTAAATTCTTGCCAAAGAACAGTATTCAGCACTTGCTACGAAGTCTTCATTTTTTTGGTTACAAGTTTTTAAACCTAAGCCAAAGGAGTTAGAATATATAAAACAAAGGAAGTCTAAATGAAAGACACATGTGTAATGGAAGACATTTAAAAACTTGAGTTCAGAGTCTTATAACATTTTTGATAACCAAAATTTCCACTCTTGACTAATCTGAAATGCTTTATTTCTTAGACATCAGCTATCAAGCAATGATTATGATCAATGAATTGGGAGAAAGACACTTACAAGTTATTTTACTTCCTGTTCATTCCCTGGGGATGGAAACCAAACTGGGATGGGAGTGAAAGATGAACCATCTTTTCTGAGACTGGTTAGGCTTTTGCGCTTCTACCAGTAATAAACTAAATACCACAAACGATGATTTCCTCAATAGGTAGCTTTCCTAGATTTTCTGTTTAAGCAAAAGAAAATGCCATAATAGATGAAAAAAAAAAAAAAAATCTATTCTGGTAGCCGTAAGAGATCATTCTAAACATATGTCCTATTCTAAAAGAACTCCAAGGAAAAGTATCAAGATTGTAACTACTATTTGAAACTCCTAACTCCATCAACCCTAACCCAGATAATATTCTCTGCCACCACAGAGCCCTCCTCTATTTCTATTCTGTCCTTAGTATGCACACCCAGCTATGGAAAGGCCAGATCTTTGGGGTGGGCTGTGGTTTCTTCTCCTCTCTATGCTATGACATTTTTGTTCATTTGTTTCTTTGCTTTGATGGTGGCATGTTATCTAGGAGTTGCAGAGGGTATCAACCAACTGATTTTGGGAGGAGGTACAATAAGGAGAGATTTGTTTTGCTTTTTGGTCCCTGGGAGGTTTTGATAGAACTTAACTCTGATAACCAATAGTCAATTCATTTATTTTTTATGTTTGTAGGTAAAGTAACTTCTTTTTTTTTTTTTTCCTGTCCATCTAACTCTGACTCTTGGAGAAGAGTAGAAGTGTGAGGGTTGAGGGGTTTGGAGAAACTTCACTAAAAGTATATTGAATCTAGGTTTAGATATTTATAAGTCACTGAGATGTGAACTGGGGTAGGAAGGGGCTCAGGATTGGGGTTATTTCTGATTTTGTGATTATATTGAGAATAAACCTTATTATTTGCAAAATGTAGAAAATATTTTCACTCTATCATTTAGATTTGCATTTGTAAAGACATTTGTACTCTTTAAAAGTTAAGCTTTCTTATCCTTAACAATCTCTCTGCCCCCTCCCCAACACCCTAGTCTGGACTTCATGAACTTTTCTTTTCCTGATTGGGAATTTCAGTTTTAGAGTCTATGCTGAGCTGAGAGTCACCTTACAAATGACATTTTCCTAAGTTTTAGACAAATGTAATAGATTTTTAGAAAAACATGAGTCAGTATAGCATGTGGTTTTATCACTTAATAATGTATTCCATTATAAAAACATTCTAAGTAAAACTTTTTAAACTTTTAACTTGATCTTCCACTCTGTCCTACTCTACTTTTTAATAGTATGCTTACCAATCAGTCATCTTCCTCATAAACCAGTTCTGAGACAATCCAGAAAGATACTAACAGTCATGATATAATAGCACCTTTGTCATGGAACTTAGGCTCCCACCTCTTTAATGCACATTTCATAAGCATTTGGGGGGCACTAAGTTGTTAGTTTTATGTTTTCTGTTTTAAAAGAACCAGAAGGTGAAGAAGATTACCTTTGGCAGTTCTGCTCCATGCCATCACTTTGTTGTCATTCTTGGAATGTCTCAGAAGGTTTTATTAGGTAAAGGCCTCTATAAATTCCAGGTGCTAACCATATGTTCATCATTGTGCCCACAAACAGAAAACAGTTTTATTTTCAAATCTGACTTCCTTGTGTAAGTACATCAAATCCTGCAGACTTGTTAGTACATCACTGTGAAAATCTTTACATAGTGTGAACTTTCTTTGTGAGCTGTTTCAAGCCAAAGAAACAGAACAACTTACTTGTATTCTCCCATTGTTCTACTGTATCTGAGAAGAGTGTGGAAATATAGTGGAATATTGTGGAAATATAGGAAGGAATTTGCTATTTATCCTTCTTAATTTACCCAATTCACCTGAGGCAAGTGGAGTTGGGGAGGAAACAGAATTTCTACCTTGTTAGTTTTACCCTCATTTAAGAATTTTATAATTCTCTTTTGGGAACTATCAATAACTAGTTCAGTTCCAGAAGCTGCCACTCTATAGTTCCATCAAGATTGCTACTTGGTCAATCTACCATCTGAGATGCCAAGTCTGGTAACAGTAGAGAGACAGTCAGATGACCCTGGATGCCCTGATCTAATCTTAACTGTAGTTTTCATTCACCTCCTTCTTTGGGTCTTTTGGAAAAAGAATGAAACAGAAGAGATCAAAAACAAACCAACAAAGATTAGAGTGATCCCCAAAGATAAAACACACACCGAAACATCTAAGTGAAATAGGAGGCACCAAATCTCCTCTTAGTGGTATTTAGTGATAGTTTATAGTTTCTCAGCACTTCAGTTCAGTTTTATGCTCAAATAAATCAAAAGACTAGTTCGATAATCTTTAAGTGAGTGACAAGTTGCTTGCAGAAGAGAAGCACAAAGTTATTTTGTTTTTAGAGTCAATGTAAATTGAATTATTTATGTAATTGGTTGTGATTAAAGCTTTTAAGTTTCATTACAAGGCAAAAAAGCCTATGTGTAGAGCAAGTCTATCTTAGACTTCAAATATTTTATATTATGGTAGTAGCAAATCATACACTTGTATTGGAGGCACAGATTTATTTAAGCTGGAAATCAGCTGCCTTTAAAATATAACTATGAACTGAATTTTGACAGCTGTGTTTATTAACAGCATGATCTTGATACATATATTAGTTTATAATAGTCCTTTACCTATGCACAGTCAAACATTGGTTATATGAACTAGTGGAGAAAATTTGTGAATAACGAGACAAATCTTTGGAAGTGAGGGATAATTCTGAAATATGCATATTGTATAGTATTACTTATGAAATAAATACTTCAGTTCAGTCGCTCAGTCGTGTCTGACTCTTTGTGACCCCATGAATCGCAGCATGCCAGGCCTCCCTGTCCATCACCATCTCCTGGAGTTCACTCAGACTCACGTCCATCCAGTCAGTGATGCCATCCAGCCATCTCATCCTCTGTCTTCCCCTCTTCCTCCTGCCCCCAATCCCTCCCAGCATCAGAGTCTTTTCCAATGAGTCAACTCTTTGCATGAGGTGGCCAAAGTACTGGAGTTTCAGTTTTAGCATCATTCCTTCCAAAGAACACCCAGGACTGATCTCCTTTAGAATGGACTGGTTGGATCTCCTTGCAGTCCAAGGGACTCTCAAGAGTCTTCTCCAACACCACAGTTCAAAAGCATCAATTCCTGGCACTCAGCTTTCTTCACAGTCCAACTCTCACATCCATACATGACCACAGGAAAAACCATAGCCTTGACTAGATGGACCTTTGTTGGCAAAGTAATGTCTCTGCTTTTGAATATGCTATCTAGGTTGATCATAACTTTCCTTCCAAGGAGTAAGCGTCTTTTAATTTCATGGCTGCAGACACCATCTGCAGTGATTTTGGAGCCCAAAAAAACAAAGCCTGACACTGTTTCCACTGTTTCCCCATCTATTTCCCATGAAGTGATGGAACCAGATGCCACAATCTTTGTTTTCTGAATGTTGAGCTTTAAGCCAACATTTTCACTCTCTTCTTTCACTTTCATCAAGGGGCTTTTTAAGTTTCTCTTCAACTTTCTGCCATAAGGGTGGTGTCATCTGCATATCTGAATAAAAATATAAAGCCTACCTTCACCTTTTTTATCCCCTGTACATGTCCTTCTTGTTTCACTATCTGAGTCCAGGAAGAATGCATGTCACCCCTTAAATTAACACAATTATGAAACTCCTACTCCCACAAAAACCTGGTTCCTGTCTTTTAAGCTGTTCTTTTTACTCAATTCTTGTCCTTAACATTTAATAGACTATTGCCAAATGAGATAGGATTCATGTCAATTAAATAAATATTTAAATCAACTAAATACTTAAAAAGGACTAGTTATATGGGTGTTTCCTTTAGCATGCATGTGTTAACATTTTACAAGTAGAAATTTATAGTGCTGCTATATAAGATTTATTTTAAATTTTCTAATAATGAAGCCAATAATTTTATTCCAAATAAAATAATTAATTCAGTTACCTGCCTAAGAAATATTTTAAAAGGTTATTCCCTTTACCTTTATAGATTAAACCTCAAGTTGGATATTTGTAAAGTTAACCACTCCTAGTGAACTACATGTTTTTACCATTTAATAGACTCAGATTTCCTTGTGAGATTAGAAAATTAAATATAAAGCAGGTAATAATAAATTCAAAACTCCAAGGCCTCTTTTCTAATACAGGCAATGTTCATATTTTTTTCCTCTCCTTTCTCTAGTATTTCTGGATAACAGCCTGGTGTTTAGCATTTACTGAATGTCAGGTGTGTGCAGTCTTGGCTTATTTTGTTTCTTTAGTCATGGAAGCCTACTGAGGGCATGTGCTGGGTATCATGCCTCTTTCATATACCTACATGCACCCAGCACAGTGGATAACTTCACTTGACAAATTCAGGAATGAAGCAATGTAAATGCTTTTTTCATCAATTCCTTGGTTAACAGTAATCTCTAAAGGGGGAAAAAATATTTGCTTGGCCATTTGTTATTTTTCCTAGAAAACAATTCTCCTTTATAAAAGAATGCTGTTTTATTAACTATTACTGGTTTCCTAACTATTCTCTCTTCCCTGTTTTAAGTGTCAGTTTTAAAAAAATATAGCTTTCTGTCTCTGCTACAACTTTTGTTCAGTCTTAAATTTGTGCTAATTAAGGCAGATTTCCTTCAACTCACTTTCACAACTACATTCTTGTTAATGACATGCACTCTCGGTAACTCAGTGCTGAACAGAGTCCACTGTAATTGGGAAGGAAATTATTTCCATTGGTATCCCTTGGACCCAGAGCTAGAAATGACATTTCGTTATACGTGGTGACATGGCCTCTCCTCTAAAGGAGAAATAAAAAAACTATTTCCTACAAATAGGCAACAGGCACCTGACCTGTTGGATCAGGTTACATCGGGTTATGTTGTGTTACATGATGTGACATGCCCTGAAGTGACCTGAGGCAATGTCATTTTGTGTTACCCTGGTAGAACAGTGCTGCTCTTTATTAAACAACCATGGGAAGGCTCATCAGCAGTGGTCACAAAGCATTTTCATGCCACCTTTGCAAAGAAGTAGAGAATTAGCCATGCTCTGATCTGTTCCTCCTAGGAGTCATTTAAGGAAATCAAAGGGCACAAGAATCACCAGAGTCACACAAGCTTCCATTGCTTTAAAAAGTGGCATTAAAATGCTCAGTTACATAAGAGAGGCATGTGTTTATGTGACAAAGGTTCACACATGGCTAAGGAACAACTTAAACTCTCAAAAATGTTCCATTATAAATGATTCCAGGAGTCTTAAAATAATCACATAATTTTCAGATTGGTTTGCCTACTTTTTACATAAGGTTTGTTCCTAATCTTCTGGTGATTAAAAGTTGTCCTTTAAAACTATATATTATGTAAATTAGAAGTCTCAATTAAAAGGTGTCATTAAAGTACCTCTTTAGTCTTATCCTTGAGTTTATTTTTTTCATCAAGACAGTGGATCTCAGTAAGAAACTGTCTTAAATTATTACATTATGTGATAGTATATAGAAGGAAACCATTGTGTGTGGTCACTTTTTATAATGATTTTTACTGGTATTTTCCTATTGATATATCTTACATATAAATTCAATTTTAATGATCTGCATAAAGAATGGAACAATATTACATAGGTACATCTGTCTAGTGATTTTAGAGTAATTACTGGTGCATGGAACAGAATATAACCTTTTGGTTATACTCTGCAGTAAAAGGAATAGGTTAGAGAGGTTTTTATGCAAATTAGAAATGCTCTGTGTTGGAAGCCTAATTGTACTTTTTATTGTTAGACAAGTCAATACTGCTTTAATACACATTTTATAAGCTTCTTGCTGAAATTGTATATGAAAGGGATTGGTTTCCATAGATGAAAGGCATAATCTTAACAATGAGGGCACATAAGCAGAGTGGTTGAAGTACTGATAAAGGATTTGTTAGCTCCAACACAGAATAAGTCTTATTAGCCTCATTAGTCACCACTGTTTGACCCACTACTATTAACTGTGTGAGTCACACACATTGCAAACTAAGACAGAGCAGCACTGTGTTTGGCCATTTAGAATAAACATAATCTAATATGAAGAGCATTTCAATTGCAAAAATTGAAGGACTGTATCTGGTCCTTTGGTTTCCTCTTCACTTCAAGGGAATTATTTGAATACTGGGAATCTTAACTTTCAAAAACATTTGATATTTATACCATCAAGATTCAAAAATATAATGTTCAGCTTCTTTTTGTAATCAACACAACTTATGTGTAAGAGGAAATGCAAACACAAGGGATTATTGGTTATAACATTATGAAAATATAAAAGAATAAAAGAACAAACAGAAGTTGTAGGGAATTCAAATCAGGTACTTTTATCTTTCATGTCATTTTCATTTACAATTGATTGTGTCTTTCCATTCAATAATGGGATAGGTTAAGAATGGTGGTTGTTACACAGAATAAAATATTGCTAGGAAGAAAATTCTAGAAATCATAAAAGAAGAGGAACAAAAAACCAGTGCCAATGCCCTTGGTTTGTATAACAGGTAGGGTTCCAGCAGTGTTGGGATGAATAATGTAGCTGCACTAAGTCCTATTTTCAGGACCTGCTTTTTTTAAACCTCATGATTTTTTTTTTCAACCTATATTTAAATTTGTCTGCCTAAATTAATAATTTCTGTTGTTCTCAATTAAGAATCCTGACTAAATCATATATACCTTAGTTTGCATTGAGAACAAATACTTATTGAAGATATATATTTTAATTCAATAAAGTATCATCTGAATTAAAGGCAATCAAACAAAGCTGCAAACCAACATAGAAACTTCTTAAAAATGTATGTAATCGGGAAAGAAATTAGCTCATTCATGAACTACTAATACTTATGATATTCTAAAAGCTGCTCTGGGCAACTGGTAGTAAGGAAGGAAGTTTTGAATCCCAGATTTATTTTGAAAATAGAGCAAATAGAACATGCTCATGGATTTGAAGCAAATGTAAGAATATACAGGGTGTCAATAATTTGTTTTGGCAATTAAAATTTTTGATATGCCTAGTTACTGAAAAATTGAAGGCTAAAGGGAGAACAGATTTATGGACAACAAAGATCAAGAATTTGGCTTTGAATTTGGTTTGAGATACCAATGAGATATCTAACTAGAAATGCTGAGGAGGATGCTGAGTGCTTAAGCCTGCATCAGCCTGTAAGAGTCCGTGATAGGGAGAATCATGGCCCCCCAAAGATGTTCACATCCTACCCCACTAGAACCTGCAAATATGTTAGTTTACACAGCAAGGGGCTTAAGATGGCTAGTCAGTTGACCATAAAATAAGTAAATTATACTGGATTATTACAGTTGGTCCAAAGTAACCTCAAGGGTCTGTAAATGTGGAAGTGGGAAGCAGAAGTGCCATTTTCAGAGTGATGTGTATATGTGCTCAGTCATTCAGTCATGTCCTATTCTTTGCAACCCAGTGGACTGTAGCCCACCAAGCTCCTCTGTCCATGGGATTTTCCAGACAAGAATACTGGAGTGGGTTGCCATTTCCTTCTCCAGGGGATCTTCCCGACCCCAAGATTGAACCCTTGTCTCCTGTATTGGCAGGAGGATTCTTTACCACTGGCCACCTGGGAAGCCCTTATCCTCTGGATCTCAAGGATAAGTTTGCACTGTTTTAATTTACTAAATCTGTGTGGTTCAGGTATCAGAATGGCATTGGATTTCTCAGCATTAACAAGAGATGAGACAAATAACAAGCACAACAATAGCAATACCTTCTTCCTGAGACTACAGATAGGAGGAGAACCAAGTCTCCATGAGGCTATTTCAATGAAAATAAAAAGGATCTTATACATTTCAGAACTTTTGAGTAAGTTGAGAGGAGGCATGGGAGAAAGTTGGAAATGACAAGTCAATGATACACTTAGCTTTGTACGGTGCATGGACCAGCATGACAACTAGGTACGATGTCCGAGTGCTTTATTTTCCAAACTGGGATATTTTGAGAAAGAGAAAGAAGGTATTATTAATACTTATAGGCCTCCATCATAATTGGTTGAGAGCAAACTGAACGTATGGTCGCACTACACAGAGTTGGTTTCTTACAGTATGTAACGATCCCTCAGCCACTGGATAGTCAGCATGAAATAAGCAGCTGTGTTGCTTTCGAAAGCGTACCTAATTGATGAACATCTGGTGGCAGGTAGCCAGGCCATTAAAAATCAATTATACTCAATGACTTGCATCTGAGCCATACTGCGCCAATCTCCTCGCACTCATCAGATCCACATGTTCCTGAATAAACACACGCACCACTCAAGCTAGTGCCTTTGAACTTTGCGTGGTTGGAAGTGAATTTCATCAGTGGCTTTCCTCTGACCCATAGCAGAGAGAAGAATTTCTGTTGATCTACCCCTGACTGTTGACAGGTCAAGAGACCAGGCAGCAGTTTGAATAAAGCTCTAAATTCAAGGGTACCTAGAGCATTCACTGCTCTGTGAAACTCATCAGGGTAGCATAATATATAACATTAATAGCATAGGCTGGGTAACAAAATAAGGAGGGGATGATGATCAGGGACTAGATTTAGGGTATGATAAGGAAATAAGTTACTAATTATGGAGAATGTGGAAAAGCTTCCTTTACAAATCTCAGCTGAGAAGTTGGATTTATGTTTCTAGATTCTCTGCAGCAATTAGTGAACAATTTTCCTGCTCTTTTGAGATGCACAGTCCAAAGAGCTGTACTGTTAGGGAAAGTGGGTTGAGAGAAGAAGATGGACCTGTTGCCTAAACTACCACCCCCAATGAAAATCAAAATCTCCTGATTAGAAGTATCCTTGAATTGTAACTTGAATGGCAACAGAGATGTCTGTAATAAATCCTAGACTTTTGTCAGGTCATGAGAGTGATTGTGAAGAAGTCATTTAAATGGAAGATAAATATTATTTTAAAATTAACTTTCCATTAATAATCAAAGAACTACTTCTAAATACAAAAAGCTCTGGAAACACAAAAGCATGCTTGTTATGGGGTCAGGAGGCAAGAATCATTCTTTACCTGTTCAACAACTAACATACTAGTCACAAAGAAGGGTTTTAGGAAAAAACAGAAGTGAGATGTAGAAGGAATCTGGACAAAAATGTGACCAATTCCATTGTGAAATATATAAACAATTAGATCTCTTCTATGAACATGGTTTAAGGAAACTTTTCTGTAGGTCAGTGTATAGTTTTAAACACAAAATACGTAAAATAAGAGAGCTCATTATCTTGACTTTATACTTCAAACACGCTTTTCCCTCCATTTTAAACTGTGATAATGACTGTCTATTTGCAATGAGAGTTCTTCAATTTGGAAAGAAGCTTAGAGATCATTTAGTTCAACCCTCTTATTTATAGTTAACATAATTGAGGCCTTGAAGGGTGACCCCAGGTCAGCCTTACCTCAGGTCATGCACCTTATAAATGGAGATTGGAGACTCAAAGCCAGATCTTCTGGCTCCAAGTCCACTGCTGTATTTTTTCAACTGTTTTTAAAATGTAAGGCTTATATTTCATATTGACATGTTTATGAAGAGCTAAGCCTGATTATGGCATAATATAACTTAAAGCCATATTGAATCTTTGGAACTGAAATATAAGCAAACTAACACTTGTTAAGCTAGTTAACTATTCTTCCTCCTAATGGGCTTAATAATCCATCATTTGACCTTTGTAATTTCTTCTCATGCACACTTATACAAATATGACATATACAGCCTTATGGCTATGTACATACTGCAATATTCATAAATATATATATCTTAATTTTACATTGTCAAATATAGAGTATCTAGGAAAATGAGGTCAGAATTTGTCAGTAATCAATACATATATGAGAATTGTATAAGCTACTGTTCTTAAAATTAATAATTTTCATTTATGCTAAATAGCTAGATATTTTAACATAACGTTTAGTGGTTGAATTTTCAGCTCTGTATTTAAAGCTGTCTACTTATTCATCAAAAGACAGTTTCAGTTTCACTCCAGTCCTAGAAATAATCATTCAAGCACTTTATTGTATGGTGTGACTTTTTCTGACATCTGTTGCTCTGAAACAGTAAAGTACCCAGAGTGACAAACAGGGTGTTTGCTACTATTTTACCCATGCTGAAAAGATGGGCCAGAGAGCTGTACAACCCATAACAATGTGAAAATCTTTATATGAAGTTGTTCACCAGAGACTTGTCAATAGGCTGAGCCATATTGGATCTGGCAGTCTTTCTACTGGGACAGTATTTGCCTTGAAGTACTATCTTTTCTCTTTTTCAATGTCAGCCTGAAGGCTCTTAGACAACATATGTTCATTTCATGTCTTAGAGATATTGCTTCTGGTATTGCAAATACATTACCACATTGAACGTTTTTGTAAAACAGATGGTACATATTAAGGTCTCTGTTTCTTGTTCTATTTCTATAACAATGGCACTACATTCTTCACGTTGACAAAAGTATCATCAACATCACGCAGTGCAGCCCTAGATTATGTCAGGATGGTAAATGAACACTTCAAACAGAGAGATCAATGATGAAGGTGAACCAAATTCTTTTGAGAACTCCAAACTGAAATTGGTCCTCTCTTAAAATTACTCTCTTAAGACTTTAGTTAGGAAATATCCAGTTCTTTTTAAAAGCCCTCTATCAAATGATTTTCAAGTAAAACGACAGAATATGTACAGAATCGTCAACTTTCAGAAATGAAATTTTGAAGTAGACTCCACCAACCTCTGGGTCAGGCCAATCTCTGTCAGTACAGTGATATCTTAATAATTAAACTGTTGATGTATGCTTTTTAGAAAAGTCATTTAACACTAACTAGAATCACTCTTGAAAAGCCAGGCAATCATTAGGGTTGAAAATCAGGTTTGGGTTTATCTAAATAAGTTTGTGGTATTAGCTGTGGTTCTCATAATATTTATTTAGAACATTCTATAATGTTCACTAAGGGGAAGAACTGTTGAAAGCAGTTAGGGATTCAGCAAATCCCTATCATACACATGTTTTTATCTACAAATATGACTCCTAATCTCTGCTTCTGGATAGAAAGACCTTAAAATAAGTATATTCACTTTTATAAAGTTCTCTTTTTAAAATTTTGTCTACTACCTTTTATAGGTGTCTTTTGTTTTAATTGAAAGACTTAACCACACACAACAAAAGAAAAACGATATATAAAATCCCTATTCTATGACATGGAGAAGGCAATGGCACCCCACTCCAGTACTCTTGCCTGGAAAATCCCAGGGACGGTGGAGCCTGGTGGGCTGCTGTCTATGGGGTCGCAGAGAGTCGGACACGACTGAAGCGACTTAGCAGCAGCAGCATTCTATGACAGGCACTTTACTAAATACTAGGATATAACAGAGTTGGGGGAAGGAATTTCTATCCCTATGGAGCTTACATTCTAGGAGACATGGAAGATAAACTTTAAAATTTATTATGTTATTAGAACTAAACATTGCAAGCTACAAAGAAGAGGAACAACTGCTTTTCTTTAACAGGTAAGATAAAAATAACTTGACCTGCTTTTTAAATATAAACATTTGAAGCATAATTCACAAGGAATAGAAAGAGTAATATAAGATCATGTGTGCATCCACTGTACTTACACTGTTCTGGACCATGGCTATGTAATGAAAGAGGTTTTCAATTTATTTCAGCCAATCATGATTTTTTTTTTTTTACAAAAGTAAAGCATTCTCAAAACAGAGATTTTACTGGAAGAGTTAAGGTTTCAATGCCCTTTAAAATCACATACATTTTTAAGGTTCTGTGAATATGATTGTCATCAGCAAACAATCTTTCAGTATCTTACATCTGTAAAATATTCTGGTAGACCAAGGCAAACGAATGAGTTAAGATTTTATTTAAAAGGCTGAAATTTAATAAAGCAGGGCACATATGAAAGGCTGAACGATAGAACAAGATAGAGTGCTGCTGCTGAGTGCTGCTGCTAAGTCACTTCAGTCGTGTCTGACTCTGTGCGACCCCATAAACGGCAGCCCACCAGGCTCTCCCGTGCTAGGATAACTTAAATGATATAAAAATCTAAAGGGCTGTGAAATCAGGAAAGGCAATAATTATTATCAAAGATGTATTCAAGAAGACTTCATAGAATTAAGTGAGAATTAAGATTAACCTTAAAGAGTTATATATCACATGGCTAATAGCTTACTGTCTTTCAGTTTCACGGTAATGTCTTATTTGGAGGCATGTTACATGAAATAGCTTTACAGTAATACATAAGGCAGTCACAAAGTATACATTTGCTTATTAAAGTACCTACATGAAGAGCAAGGAAAGAAGATTTAAATAGAGAATGCAGGTTTTCTCTGGCAAAGACAACTTACTTCCCCTTTACCATGAAATGAACCACTATAATTAACTTCCCACGAGGTCCTGATGTATACAATACCATAACTGGTGTTCAGTCTTGGTCACTGTTGATAAGTTGTATACTTCATACACAACAAAGCCATCCTTGTTGCAGGGACACCCACATTGCTGGGCCCATGTGTAACTTTTATTTCACCTGAGCTTTGAGTCAACTCACTTCAAAACCAGAAGTGACAGATATCCAAAGAGAGTCACCGGGATTCTTCTGGTAAGAATTCAAGCTTTGAGATCATTTTGAGTGCTTCATTCATTAATCTCTATGCCAAACTTTCTTGACACCGATACTATAGTTTTCTTCCTTTCTATATATTATCAAGTTAGATTATTAGATGCCGCCAAATAATTTTAATCACTCTTGACCTTTGAGGTCAAGTATAATAGAAATCACAAATTTTTGCCCACTAAGATGACTCAAATGTTACATTTCAATAACAACCCACTTCTACCTGGTATGACATATCATGAAGTTCCAACTATAGTCTAAGCTTGAGATTTTTTTTAATCTTCAGCTTGCCAGTGAGTAGAAATTTAAGGCCATATATGTGGTTTCAAAAGATGAGTAATACCTTAGGAATAGGTACATTATAGCAACATCTTTTTATATTTCGTTCACCAGAATTACATCACATACTTATTCCAAAAGTATTCTTGGGAAGGGAAAGAGAATTTTCAAATTTTTAATTTTCCAGGCCATGTCAAGTTCAAATTTTAGTCACAACATTATAATGGAAGTTGGTTCAAGTTGGTTCAAACTGTCTTCCACAAGCGAGATATAAAAATAAGTATTTCAGAGGAACTTGGAGATATATTTCTCAGGTTCCTCATGCAGATTCAAATTGTTTGGATCCCACTTTTCCCTCCAGAGAAGGCAATGGCACCCCACTCCAGTACTTTTGCCTAGAAAATCCCATGGACGGAGGAGCCTGGTAGGCTGCAGTCCATGGGGTCGCTAGGAGTCGGACTCGACTGAGCGACTTCACTTTCACTTTTCACTTTCATGCATTGGAGAAGGAAATGGCAACCCATTCCAGTGTTCTTGCCTGGAGAATCCCAGGGATGGGAAGCCTGGTGGGCTGCCGTCTATGGGGTCGCACAGTGTCGGGCACGACTGAAGTGACTTAGCAGTAGCATCACTTTTCCCTCATACATGCTTTTTATACAATAAAAGTGACAAAGGTCAAAATCCAGTGACTATTATTCAGTAGGCCAAGGAAAAATTTTCAACTTGTGTTTTTTAAATAATTTCAGCCTCACTATTCCCAGTAAAATAGTTTATACATGAAGCCAAATTATGTGCTCTGCTTTTATTCCATGACTTGATAAAATATTTTTGAAATTATAGTCTGTTACTAACAAAAGAATAAGTATTCTAATTTGGGGTTAAAAGAGAGAGGAAAGCTACCAATTTCAATACTACATGGATTGTTATGATTTTTTAATAAATATCTGGTCTAATTGCTAATATTTGATTAACATAAGTATATTAGAACATAGATGCAAAGAACATATGACTAAAAGTGAGAGAGACAAGTCTAGAAACATGGCTCCACTCCATTTTGAGTGAGTGAATGAGTGAAAGTCTTAGTCATGTCCGACTCTTTGTGACCCCATGGACTATATAGTCCATGGAATTCTCCAGGCCAGAATACTGGAGTGGGTAGCCTTTACCCTTCTCCAAGGGATCTTCTCAACCCAGGGATTGAACCCAAGTCCCCTGCATTGCAGGCAGATTCTTTACCAGCTGAGCCACAAGGGAAGCCCAAGAACCCTGGAATGGGTAGCCTATCCCTTCTCCAGGGGATCTTCTCTACCCAGGAATCATACCCAGGTCTCCTGTATTGCAGGTGGATTCTTTACCAACTGAGCTATCAGGGAAGCCTCCACTGCATATTAGGAGTCTGACTTTGGACGAGTCTTTGAACCAGTCAGTTCATTTTCCTCATCTATAAAAATGGGAATAACAATACCTATTCTCAGACAGATTGAGAGGATTGAATAAGATACTGAATGTATAAGACTTAGAATGCACAGAACATATTGATAAAAATGCAATGCAATCACAATTAACATTATGATTAGTAACTAAGTTTACTTAACTGTTTAAGATGATCTCCAAATAAGGCCAGTTAGATCTGCTTTTCCTATGTGTGATACAAATAGAATATAAATTACTTATATTCAACTTTACTTAACTTATACAACTTCAGGAATTTCCTTTAACGTTTCTTGTGGTACAGATCAGTTGTCAATGAATTATCTCAGTTTTCTTTTCTTTGAAAATATCTTTCTTCACCTTTATTCCGAAAGGATAATTTTGTTGGATATAGAAGTGTGGGGTGACAGGTTTTACCATCAGTATTTTAATGACTGTTTTTTTGTCCCACTGTTTTTTTGGGTTCCATAGTTTCTGCTAAATCAGGCAACATACAAATAGTGTTTCCTTTGTAAGTAAAAGTCAATATAGTCTTTTCTGCTCTTAAGTTTTTTCTTTCTGTTTTCACAAGTTTGACTATAATGTGCCTTCAAGAGGTTGTTCTTGTAATTATTCCTGAATGGATTTGTAGAGGCTCTTAAATATCAGTGTTTATGTTTTTACCAAATTTGCCAAGTTCCCAGCCCTTATTTTTTATTATTATTTTTTTCAGTCTTCTGTTAAAGCCTTTATTGAGTTTTATTTTCAGACACAGAATTTTTATTATTTCTCATTTTCTCATTTACTGGGAATATATTTTCCTTTATGCTCTTTAGCATAATTATAATCATTGTTTTAAACCCTAGGTCAAATTTCAATATGCAGATATTTAAGAATTGGTTTCCTTATTGTTTTTTTCTTAAAAAGAATTCACATTTTCCTTACCTATCCACCAACTTTGGATACTATATTGGACCTACTGCCATATGTTTTGCAGTCTTTGGATTCTGTTATAGTCTTCCTAAGGGTGGTGATATATTTTTTTCAAATGGGCCATTAACTTGCTGGAACTCAACCAAAAAAATCTGTCTCCTGAGTAAAAGATCAAATGAAAGTTTAGTTGTTTTATATTGAGTTAGAGTATACCTTGGGCATTCATGACTTACAGCTCAGCTAGATACCTGAACAAGGTTGAAATACCAACTATGGGACTTCTGCTCTTTTTCTCTTCCTTCTTGGATTTCTCCCTCAGTATCCAGAGGGTGGTTGTCCAAAAATCTGTTCTCTGTCTTTTCAGATAATAAGAACTGTAAATTTTCTAATAGCTTTTCCTTTGGCTAAAAGTTAAAGAAAATGGGTAAGAATGTTATTCCTGTCATTGGAGTGTCCAGTTCCACTTATACTCTGCCTGCTTTTGATAATCCCTCAGGGCCTTTCAATCACTGTCTTTTGCATTTTGACCATTATTTATAGTTGCTTTCTATGGGAAGATTAAGTCAATTAACTGCTTAATTGAATGACACTTGAAATGGAATTCCTGCAGCATGATTTTTGAAGCTACCTAAATCCTTCCATAGAAACAGAACAACTAGAATGGCAAAATTAAGTAACAACAGACAATATTTACAAAACACTTGGTGATAAATCATCTACATGAATGTAAAATAAGAGCAGATGGGGACAAAACATCAGTATCAGTAAGTACAATATGGTATTAATAGCTCTGTGGAAGGAAGAAAATAAAAGCCAACAGTGAACCCCAAAGTATCCAACAGGCATTTATCAGAAAAGGAGGCAGGTCAATCTGAAAAAGCAGCTGTAAATGAGAGAAGTCTAAACACTTAATGTAGTGAGAGTACATGATACATAGCAAGGTGAGAAGGCTGAAGCAGTCTTGGGGATAGGAATACTTAAAAACTAAAGAGAGACAAAAACCTAAACTCTTTTCCCGCACAGAGACACATACAAAAAATAAACTACTGAGACTAGAATGTAAATTAAGCAAGCTGGCAAGAATGAGAGCAGAATAGAGAAAAGGCCCAGATGAAAGCTGTAAGGACAGAAAGGGAAGTAAACCTCACCAAGTGTTTTGATCTTTTGCAAAAACAACCAAATCAGGATTGGAAAAGACTCTGATGCTGGGAGGGATTGGGGGCAGGAGGAGAAGGGGATGACAGAGGATGAGATGGCTGGATGGCATCACTGACTCGATGGACGTGAGTCTGAGTGAACTCCGGGAGTTGGTGATGGACAGGGAGGCCTGGCGTGCTGCGATTCATGGGGTCACAAAGAGTCGGACACGACTGAGCGACTGAACTGAACTGAACTGAAGTTCACGAAAATAGGATAACTATCCTGACCACTTGTTCCCAAAAGTTAAAGTAAACTAAACTTATGTAAAAATGTACAGTGTAAAAGGAATCCTATACAACATTGTAAGAAATAAGAAAATAATATTCTCATGGATAATAAAAGAATGCCCAAAAAAGTTCACACAAAACATAAAAATTGTAACCAAATATTTAAAAATAGGCAAAATGAAAATAAATAGAAAATGTGGGAAAAAAATGAGAATTAGAAACAGAGTGCAATAGAAAAATAATCTGTAAAAAAATGAAATGAAATTAAAAATCATTTCACAAAGGAACAAAGTTATACCATATGAAGAAACAGAAGAGTGAATAAACAACAGCCATCTTAAGAGGAATAGAATGTGATAAGGAACAAATTTTAAAACCAAAGAAATCACATGCGGTACTTTGGCTATGGTGCTAAGTAGAGGTGAGTGAATCCACTTTGTGAGGAAAAATATATTTAGCTGAACAAACTTCTCAAAAATAAGTATTTAACAGAATTTAAATAGACTAAAGACATAAAACACATCAAAAAGTATTTTTAAAAAATTGCTTGGATTTTGGTTAAAATAGCAGTAATTTCTGGCCCTTCTGTCTTCAAATAATACCACTCCCCCATGTCACCCCATACCCTGCCCCACATACATACACACATTCCCTCACATTTCATTGTTGAGATCTATAGCTTTGCCAGAGGATATAGACTGCTGCAAAATCAGCTGCTTTACTGTCAGAAAGATAGTCAATTTCCACTAGGTGATTAAAATTTCTAGCTTTGTCAGCCAAACCTGGCATTTCGAGAACACAACAAATGCCCACAGAAAATAAATGGGAAAACTTACAGTTGGGGTGAGTGGCAAACCAGCCAGAAATTTAAGAGATAACCCAGGAGAATATGGAAGAACCAGTTAAGTCCTACACACATCCCTGGCTGACTAGGAAACTCTGAACATATACAAGAGGACTCAAAGGAAAACAGTGGAAATTAAAAGGCAAAGAGATCTGAGGAGAAGATGAGCATTGAATGTACTCTTCAACTCATACACATATCCATCACAGCCTATGAACCTGAAAAATTTTTATACAACCTCTGCTTACATCACTGACTACCTCATAAGCCATGTAGTCACAGGACAAAGCAAAAGAAGCCACACTTTAAAAATCAAAATAAAAGAACTGACCATGTATCAGCAATCACAAACAACAGGAGAAAGATGTCTAGAAATAAGTGTAGTTACATTTCGAAAATAAATCATAACCACCTCCCCTGCAAAAAGCCAAACAACAAAAAGAAGTTCAGAAAAAAATCAATTTGAAGTTAGTAGCACATATCATCCAAACTGTTTAGATTTCAACCAAAAATCAGGAGAAATTCAAAGAAACAGAAATGTGTTATCCATATACTCTTCACTAGAAACTCTAATGATTTTAAACTCTGTACTTAGCAAACAAAGACTTCAAGGAAGCCAAGTGTGTGTGTGGAACATTCTATAGGTGAATGATTCTTTTATTTTTGTGTTACTTGTAAATAAGTTGTGTGATTTCAAATATTTGGAGATTTCCCAAATTTTTGTTATTGATTTCTAATTTAATTCTCATTTATTTAGAGATTTTTTTAAACAATATTTCATCTCTTGTAAGTTAATATTTAACATGGCTTATTTCATGCTCTGGCATAAGGTGATGAAAGTTTCCATAAATTATTGTGATTATTCAATAATTATCTAAATTTACTAAAAATGATGAAGCTGCACACAAAGTGTGTGAACTTTACAATAAATAAATTACTTTCCACTCTAATTGTTTAAAAAGCTACAAAAGGAATAGCAAATTTCAAGAGAAAGTCACCGATACACAATGTAAGGAAAAAAGATGCAATATATGTACAACAGGTATCCTCAAAGAAGAAAATTGAAGCCATAGAAGAGAACTACTGAAATTTGCAACTCAAGGACTGCTCCTGAAACATACATATATATACATGTGTATATATATATGTCACATACTGACATGCCTACCAAGGAGAATTCACTCAGAAAAACTGACACCAAAACACATTTTGCAGATCCAAATATGTATCATTGTTTGAAATAAGGCCAACAAAAAAAACAATCTATTAACTGATCAAATTAAGGGCAAAGGAGAGGAAACACAAATATTAAAAATGACTGGAAAATAATTGAAGAATTTTTTAAGATAAAGAATATATTTGCACATCCCTTCAAATATACTTTAAAACCAAAATGAAACAAATTTTTTAAAAAGACATACACTGCTTACCTAGTTGACTCAGTGGAGACAGAAAGTCTGAACAGGCCAATCATCATTGAGGAAACAGAGAAAGTCATTTAAGACCTTGTTTCTCCTCTTCCAATACACACAATAAAGCACCAGGATCAGTATTTCCACCAGGTACACTACCATACATTTATATACCATGTAATCTACATGTTACTTAAGCTATTCCAAAGAATAGAAATGGACGGAAACGTCCAACTTTTTTTTTTCCTATTAAATATAACTATATAATTTGGGTAGACTACATTTCAACTGGGGCTTCCCAGGTGGCTCAGTGGTAAAGAACCCACTTGCCAGTGCAGGAGGCACAAGAGAGGTAGGTTTGATTCCTGAATTGAGAAGATCCCCTGGAGGAAGAAATGGCAACCCACTTTTTTGCCTGGGAAACCACATGGAGCCAGTCCGTGTGGTCACACATTGTCCGACACAACTGAGCACACAGTATCAATTAAAAAACAAATTCTGTCTTTAACAACTTCACGGAGGTGTAATTTTCATACCATAAAACCCACCTTCCCTGGTTGGTGAACTAAGATACCCCATGCCACAGAACAAATAAGCCCCGCATGCCACCACAAGTACTGAGCCTGCAGGCTCCAAAGCTGGTGTGCCACATCTATAGAGTTCCTGCCCCACCACAGCAAAGAAAAGATCTAGCATGACATAGCAAAGATCCCACTCGCCACAACTTAGACCTGATGAGGCCAAAGAAGTTAAAAAAAAAAAACAAAAAACCTTCGTTTTAAATGTAAAAGTTAACGATTTTTAGTGAATTGCCAAGTTGTGCTTTCATCACCACAATCTGCTTTTAACATTTCCATCACTCCAGTAAGATCCCCTCACCCATTTGCAGCTAATCTTCATTCTCACCTCTAGCCCTAGGCAACCACTAATTTACTTTCCGACTCTAGAGAGTTGACTTTATTAGACATTTCATATAAATTAATTCATACAATAAGTTGCCTTTCATGTCTGGCTTCTTTTATTTAGCATACAGTTTTTCAGGTTCACCCATGTTGCAGCATATATCAGTACTTCTTTCCTTTCTTTCAAATTAATTTTGAAAAGGAAATTATAATAGTGACTTCAATATACGACACAAAAAATAACCAAAAATTAAAACACAGGTCTACTTCACTTCTAAATATCAAAGTAAAATTCTCTACTAAAATATCTGCAAACAGAATCCCACCATCTTACTAACAGAGTTAAGACAAGCACCCTTATGATTATCTTCATGGACACAGGAAAACATTTGAAAAAATTTAACACCAACAAAACTGGAATTGATGGATATTTTCTTAACATGATAAAACATACATGGTTTAACTCAGAAGTCAGCCCCTAAATGTGGAAATAATAGAGGTTTTCAAAGTAAAGCCAGGAACAGATAAAGATTACCACTATATTCACTAGCACTGTTTTCAAAGATACCAGCCAAAGCACTCAGAATCTTACAGATTGAAACTGGTATGACGTGATCATTTTTTTCAGATGACATGACCAAATATATGCAAAACCTGAAAAGAATCAATAGCAAAAACACTGAAAACAGTACAAAAATTCAATACATTTCAAGTGCATTGTATCCTATTGCTCCTGTAACAAATTACCAAAATATAACAGCTTTAAAACAACAACAATATATTAACTTACAGTTCTGGGTCTCACTAGGTGTTGGCAAGATGACATACTTTCTGAAGGTTCTAGGGAAAAATCCGTATCCTGGCCTTTCCCAGCTTCTAGAAGCCATTCTTACTCTTTTCTTGTGGCCCCTTCCATCTGCAAAGCTAGAAACAGCAACTCAAATCTTTCCCAGATCACACTGCACTAACAATTTTCTCTCCTGCCTTCCACGCCCGCTCTTACCTGATGCTGGTAATTACATTGGCCACACCTGTTTAACTAGGATAATCTCGCTAAATTAAGGTCAGTTGGTTAGCAACACCTACTTCTATCTGCAACCTTAATTTCTCTTTTCATTTAATCTAACATACTCACGGATTCCAAGGATTATAAGGTAGACACTTTTTTGTGCGTGTGTGAGAGGCACACAACTTACTTATCCCTTTTATAATCTTTAGGAGGTTATAAAATGAACATACAGAAGTCAAATGTATTTGTGTATAAAAGCTGAAAAATTAAGAAGAAAGGGAGGAGGAGGAGGAGGAGTATAAAGATAAGATAGGGAGGAGGATGAGTATAAAGATAAGATAGATAAGATAAAGATAAGAGTATAAAGATAAGGATGTGGGGAGAGGGGGTATGGAAGGAAAGGCTCCATTTATCATGTGTGTGTGTTTAGTCATGTCTGACTCTGCAACACTAGGGACTGTAGCCCGCCAGACTTCTCTGTCCATAGGATGTTCCAGGCAAAAATACTGGAGTGGGTTGCCATTTCCTCTTCCAGGGGATCTTCCTGACCCAGGGATCAGTCCCTCATCTTTGTGCCTCTTGCATTGGCAGGTGGATTTTTTACCACTGAGCCACCTGGGAAGCCCGTTTATCACAGCAAAGAGAAAAATTTCAGAAACATAGATTTAACAAGAAATATACAAAACATTTATCAGCAAAAGAAAGTGAAAGTCACTCAGTCATGTCGGACTCTTTGTGACCCCATGGACTATACAGTCCATGGAATTCTCCAGGCCAGAATATTGGAGTGGGTAGTCTTTTCCCTTCTCCAGGGGATCTTCCCAACCCAGGGATTGAACCCAAGTCTCCCGCGCTGCAGGCAGATTTTTTACCAGCTGAACCACAAGGGAAGCGCAAGAATACTGGAGTGGGTAGCCTATCCCTCGCCAGCGGATCTTCCTGACCCAGGAATTGAACCAGAGTCTCCTGCATTGCAGCTGGAATCTTTACCAACTAAGCTATGAGGGAAGCCCATCAGCAAAAGAAAATACTCATAAAAAGCTCAAAAGTAGACTTAGAATAAATGGGAAAATATATCATGGATTCAAATAGTAATATTCAATGTAAAGGTAACATCTCTTCTTAAGTTAATTTATATATTTAGAGAGAGAACTCAAACCTGAAATGGAAGCCTTAGTCTTTCATTATCTAATCTCTAAACTGACATATCATCACTTTTGCCATATGCTATTGTATAGTAGTAAGCCACTAAATCCATCCTTTATCAAGGGTGGGAGAATTAAGCTTCACCTTTTACAAGAGCCGAGGACAGTATAAAAGAATTTGATTTAATTTTAAAGCTACCACATAAATGCAATAAATAGAAAATCCAGATTTAAAAACTGCATGTGTGAATTTAATATATATACTATATAAATATATATAATCTAAAACAATTTTATTTCTCAAATTGGCATAAAGGACATGAAATTTTAATAAGTAGTATTAGGGTAATTAGCTGTGAAAAGAAGAGGAGTGAAAGGCAAAGGAGAAAAGGAAAGATATACCCATTTGAATGCAGAGTTCTAAAGAATAACAAGGAGAGGTGAGAAAGCCTTCCTCAGCAATCAATGCAAACAAATAGAGGAAAACAATAGAACGGAAAAGAATAGAGATCTCTTCAAGAAAATTAGAGATATCAAGGGAACATTTCATGCAAAGATGAGCTCAATGAAGGACAGAAATGGTATGGACCTAACAGAAGCAGAAGATATTAAGACGAAGTGGCAAGAATACACAGAAGAACTGTATAAAAAAGATCGTCACGATCCAGATAATCATGAAGGTATGATCACTCACACTCACCTAGAGCTGGACATCCTGGAATGTGAGGTCAAGTGGGCCTTAGGACGCATCACTATGAACAAAGCTAGTGGAGGTGATGGAATTCCAGTTGAACTATTTCAAATCCTAAAAGATGATGCTGTGAAAGTGCTGCACTCAATATGCCAGCAAATGTGGAAAACTCAGCAGTGGCCACAGGACTGGAAAAGGTCAGTTTTCATTCCAATCCCAAAGAAAGGCAATGCCAAAGAATGCTCAAACTACTGCACAATTGCACTCATCTCACACGCTAGTAAAGTAATGCTCAAAATTCTCCAAGCCAGGCTTCAGCAATATGTGAACCGTGAACTTCCAGATGTTCAAGCTGGTTTTAGAAAAGGCAGAGGAACCAGAGATCAAATTGGCAACATCTGCTGGATCATGGAAAAGGCAAGAGAGTTCCAGAAAAACATCTATTTCTGCTTTATTGACTATGTCAAAACCTTTGACTGTGTGGATCACAATAAACTGTGGAAAACTCTGAAAGAGGAATACCAGACCACCTGACCTGCCTTTTGAGAAACCTGTATGCAGGTCAGGAAGCAACAGTTAGAACTGGACATGGAACAACAGACTGGTTCCAAATAGGAAAAGGAGTACGTCAAGGCTGTATATTGTCTCCCTGCTTATTTAACTTATATGCAGAGTACATCATGAAAAATGCTGGACTGGAAGAAGCACAAGCTGTAATCGAGATTGCCGGGAGAAATATCAATAACCTCAGATATGTAGATGACACCACCCTTATGGCAGAAAGTGAAGAAGAACTAAAGAGCCTCTTGATAAAAGTGAAAGAGGAGAATGAAAAAGTTGGCTTAAAGCTCAACATTCAGAAAACTAAGATCATGGCATCTGGTCCCATCACTTCATGGCAAATAGATGGGGAAACAGTGGAAACAATGGCTGACTTTATTTTTCTGGGCTTCAAAATCACTGCAGATGGTGATTGTAGCCATGAAATTAATAGACGCTTACTCCCTGGAAGGAAAGTTATGACCAGCCTAGATAGCATATTGAAAAGCAGAGACATTACTTTGGCAACAAAGTTCCATCTAGTCAAGGCTATGGTTTTTCCAGTAGTCATGTATGGATGTGCGAGTTGGGCTATAAAGAAAGCTGAATGCTGAACAATTGATGCTTTTGAACTGTGGTGTTGGAGAAGACTCTTGAGAGTCCCTTAGACTGCAGGGAGATCCAACCAGTCCATCCTAAAGGTGATCAGTTCTTGGTGTTCATTGGAGGGACTGATGTTGAAGCTGGAACGCCAATACTTTGGCCACCTGATGTGGAGAGCTGACTCATTTGAAAAGACCCTGATGTTGGGAAAGATTGAGGGTAGGAGGCGAAGTGGATGACAGAGGATGAGATGGTTGGATGGCATCAGTGACTCAATGGACATGGGTTTCGGTGGACTCCGGGAGTTGGTGATGGACAGGGAGGCCTGGCGTGTTGCAATTCATGGGGTCACAAAGAGTCGGACACGACTGAGTGACTGAACTGAACTAGGGTAATTGAATAGTCATGTAGAAAAAAATTGTAATAAGTACATTTCTCCCATCACAAGGATGATTTCTAAATGTATCAGAAATTTAAATATAAAAGTAAATACTCAAAAGAAAACTGGTTCACTAAAAGAACACATAGGTAAATTATTTTCTAATGTGAGAACAGGAATCATCTTACTAAATATAATCCAAAATACAGAAAAAAAGATTTTATATAGAGACCCATACATAATATAGTTTACCTGTTACATATATACAAGTATACATACATGTGCATATTATAAACTTTCACATGGCAAAAGGTATCACAAGCTAAATAAAGAAAAATGAAAAATGGAGAAACTAGGGAAAATATTTGTAATATATGTCCTGGTCAGAGGGTTAATATTTTTAAAATACATTTAGCTTTTACAGAGAGAGAAGAACTCTATATAAAATGTGCTAGTGAATGAATAGGTTCTAAGAAAAGCAATATAATACCACTTAATTGTATTAAAAGAAACTTAACCTCATACAATTTAAAAGAAATGTAAATTAAAACTACAATGGGACCCCAATCCTTTTAGCTATTATACTGGCATGAATCTAAAAGTTAGCATTCATTTATATTGGTGAGGTTATGATGAGAAATATGCATTTGAATACATTATCAGTGTGTCTTTGGTAGCTGTCAATCCTTCTTCTAGGAGTCTATCCCATACCTAGACACACTGACAAAAATATGAAAATATATATGCACAAGGTTACTAATAATATTTAAAGAAAACAACTCCAATGTTTCTTAATAGGAAACTGAATTATCTATTTTAACTCCACACAATAATTATGCTCTATAATCTATTAAGAAGAGATATATTGAACATCAGCAATTAAACAAGGTGGTGGTACAATACACAATTTTTTTATCTAAGTAAATGAACTTACAAATATGCATTTGAGCATAAAAAAATGGATAAATCATTAAATTTGGTCACCTAAAGTAGGAGGAAGAGAGTAGAGTAAAAGGGATATGTTAAAAGATTATCTTCATTGAATGTACTTGTTTTGTTAACTTTGTAACTCTCTAAATATGTTACATTAGTATAAAATTTAATTGAAAAAACAATTTTTAAAAATTGAAAAGGAAATAAAAAAATGAACCTAAATGCATATTGAGTTGCTGGCATAACCACACTAACAGTAACTGTAAGTGATTTTAAAACACAGCAATTTGATTGTACATCCCTAGTAGGATATACAGAACTGTAACCAGTTCTTACTGTTTTCAGTAATGATATTATTGGTCACAGCATTTCTATAGTCATTCTGAGATTGTTGTGTGCATATTCTAAGATAATATTTTAATTCTATTATTCCTAATCTCATTGAGAACCAAGCTCTTCAAGATATGAGAAAGTAGGTATAGATAAAAGATCAAAGAAACTTTAAATTCCTGAAGTTCTGAATTTGAATTGAAAAATCAATGTGAAGTCATGATATAGTTTACCTTAAAAATAAGAAGCAGCAGTACATTGAATCAGAGGCCATTAAACTAAGGAATGTGAATTAAAGTAGAGATGGGCAAATCACTGAGGCTAGTGGCTTGGAGACAGGAATCAATAAACTTTATATTTAGACAGGACATTTGGCTTTGGTTATTACCCAATGCACTTGATAGAAAGTAAATAGACTGGAAACCTTCTCAATAATAGAGAGAATTATATTATTTAAGAAACTCTAAGACTGAACAGACTGTAATTCCTAGTCTAAAGTAATTCTTAGGCCACCAGACTTGCTCCATTAGCAAGTTTCTTGCTAAGGCCATGTAACCTCCAAGAAAGATTTACTCCCCGATACCCAACTTATCGTGAGGTAAGGTGAGGTAAGGTATTCCTCACCCAAGGAATTCAATGAACAAGTCTCTTAAAAGCAGACATAAAGGCTGTGAGATTAGATAAGGGACTCATTAATTTGCTAGATTATAGAGTCTTTATTAAACATCCAAAGGGACATGGGGACCCTTTTAATTAAAATTAGTAAACACTAAATAGTAAATCTCCAACTCAATGTCTATGACTTAATATAATGGTGATTTAATCACTAAGTCATGTCCGACTCTTGCGACCCCATGGACTATAGCCTGCCAGGCTCCTCTGTCCATGAGATACTTACTCCAGGCAAGAATACTGGAGTGGGTTGCTATTTCCTTCTCCAGGGGATCCTCCTGACCCAGGAATTGAACCCATGTCTCCTGCATTGCAGGCAGATTCTTTACCAACTGAGTTACAAGGGAAGCCCCATTGCTTGATATAATAGCAATATAGAATAAATTACTATTCCTTATAGGATAAACAATTACTTGCCCATGAAGGGAAGCATATAGCGAAGATCAGAAAGCCCAATATTAGGAAATCAAACATTAAAGCAATCATCAACCATACCTTAGAATTGATATGGTTCCATCTGGATTGCTGGTTCAGGAACACACAGGAAAACCTAAAGTGCAATATGAACAATTATGTAGAAAACAGGCTGTATACAGAGATATTTTTAGTATTTGAAAAAATTAAGGCACATATTTCAGGAACCAAAAACAGAGCCCACATTCCCACATACTGGTAAATTCTTTTTCACTTTAGTCAGTATTTAGCTTCAAGACAAATTATACTTGAAAACAATGTTTATTCAAATAGTTGAATGTTTATGCTTTAATTTTTTTGTCTCTGGAATTACCTTCAGGATTCCAGGTAACTTATTTTTATGTGTTTAAAATGCAAACCAAGATACACATTAATATTGCTAATGAAATTTGGGAATCATATTTCTGTAGTTAAAGCTCCACAAAGCCAAAATCTTCAGTTCAAAACTACCTCCCATCAAAATCTAGATTATGTCTGTTGACATGAATCAATTACCCTGTAACTCTCTTGATTACATAAAACATTGTTTACCTAAATGTTTTGCTGTCCCAGAACATTTCTGATAAACAGTGTTATACGATCTGATATGCACAAGTGTGCCTTAAGTTACATGCATTGTGAATCTGAATCATCTCCTGTACACCTGTCACCTTGCTATTACTTGACCGTGGTATTGCGGTCAACATTCATTGGAAATGCAAACGGTTGCAGTGTAAAAGACTTGATTGTGCAGCTAGGCTTTTATTTGTTATTCTTTCACCTGTGACTGTAGGAAAGGTTTTATTTGGAGTCATACATTCTACACATTGGAATCAATCTGACCCTGGGATCCTCAAGAAGCTCTATATTCGATCAACTGTATGAAAAGACCTGTTCTGTATTTTTTGTCCTCTTAGCCATGAAGGAGGTGAACGTGTGTGCATGTGTGTGCGGTAATTATGCTGTCGTCGTCATTACTCCTATAGGACAGTTGGTCAGTAAAAAAGTTATATAACTGAATTGTCACTAGGAAAAAAATTTTTAAGATATTCACCCCTCAAAAAATATGTAAGAATTATAATTAATGGAAGAACAGAATCTGAGTAACCCATATGCCAAATCTTCACTTCAAAGGGATATTATAGTCAATACAATGCTTGCAAGATATTGCTATTTCATTATTTACGGCACTAGAGAGTTTTAAAAAGGGATTCATAATAGTCTGGGGAGATTTAACCAGATGCTTCTTCAACAACTGAGAACAGAATATATAAATGTACACTCCTTCCTACAAATATTATTTTTTAAAGAGTCTTCCCCGTCTCTGTATGTTTCTTTCACTAAGGGAGCTATCATGACAATGAGATGTATTTCTTAACAAGAGAAATAAAATAGACATTAGAAACCTAGGTCATAAAGGAGTCTTGTTTATCAACATTAATGAATTAAAATATATTAGGAAAATAAAAAAAGCTTCTAATATAAAAATTTAAAGTTTTTTAAAGAAACATGCATACTAATTCATATATCCATCAATTCAGAAAACATTTAGTGATTATGTAGCAGGTATTTACTTTTCTCAGAGTTCCATTAGGAGACATATAAAATATATAATTTTATATTTATATGCATGTGCATGTTAAGTTGCTTCAGTCATGTCCGAATATTTGTGACCGTATCAGACTGGAGCCTGTCAGGCTTCTCTGTCCATGAGATTCTCCAGGCAAGAATACTGGATTGGGTTGCCATGCCCTCCTCTAGGGGATCTTCCTGACTCAGGGATTGAATTTGCATCTTCTGCTGCATTGCAGGTGAATTCTTTACTGCTGAGCCACCAGGGAAGTCCTATATACATATACATATACATATATATATATATATATATATATATATATAATTTATTTCAAAGAATTAGTTTATGTGATTGTGGGGGCCTGACTAGGCAAATCCAATGTGTCTATAGGGTTAGCTGCCAGAAAGGGCATGCTGAAGACTCTCGGATAGGAGCTGACACTCCAGTCTACAGGGGAAATTTCTTTAGGTTTGTTATTAAGATCCTTCAACTGACTGGATCAGGTTCACTCATATTATCCAGGATAGTCTTAATGTAAAATCAACTGACTGCAGATGTTAATCATATCTACAAAACACCTTCATGGCAACAAGCAGATTAGTATTTGATTTATCTGGATACTTGCAGTCTAGCCAAGCTGACACATAAAACTGACCATATCAATACTGGATATATAAAAATGAATAAACATGGTCTGTGATCTCAGGGTTTACTAAAAGGAATATATATTTCCTTTCAACATTTATGCGAGATATAGAACATACTTTAGATTAATACAGGAACTTCTAAAATTTGCATAAATTTTATGCTACAATGAAACATAAAAGAGATATGATGTGAAAAATCCAGCCTATTCATGGCATGGGAACCAGCAGAGATCAGAGCAAAAAGCACTAACCAAGGACTTACTACTCAGTCTTCCCCCCCAAATGTGATTAGCTTCTTGTATAATCTTGAGAATGTACTTAACCTCTCTTACCCTCAATTTACCTATTAATACAAAAACAAGTTAACCATCAAGAGTCTCCAATAGCTAACTCAAATGCCTTCTGTGGACGGGTGGAAAACATAAGCAAGTGACACAGATTGGATATATGAATTGAAAAGTGAAAGTGTTCATCACTCAGTTGTGTCCAACTCTTTGTTAGCCCATGGACTGTAGCTGCCAGGCTCCTCTGTCCATGCCTCTAGGCAAGAATACTGGAGTGAGCAGCCATTCTTTTCTCCAGGGGATCTTCCCCACCCAGGGATGGAATCCTAAACTGCAGGTGGATTCTATACCATCTGAGCCACCAGGGAAATAGAGTGTATTTAAACAAATTTTCTAGCAAATCACATTAAAGAATCAAGTCACGAGTCTATTATACCTGTATCTTCTGTTCTCTCAAGTTCTCTAACTTTATTTTATAAAATATAGATTTTTAAAAATCATGCTGACATTTAGAAACATGGTTAAATACCTACATCCACACCAAACCTTTTATAACAATTGGCAGGTAGGATTGGAAAGAGGAGTCTCTGTTTTGTTTCAGCATAAATATTATTTTTGTAATTAAAAAAAGTACTTTTTAATTTTATAATTAAAATGTAAAAGTGAGAGGAAAAAAGTTTACCTCATTGAGTAATCTTTCTAAAAACTGAAGTCTTTGAAGACAGACTTTAAACATGATAGTTTGTTATAGTTATTAAATATTACACATCATGATGAACATATGTGTTAATGACCTAACACCTTTTCAGGAAAATTAAATCAAGATATTTCTAACAAAGGAAATCTTAGTTGCACTTCTTAAGTGCCCAAATGGGGTGGAATTGACATTCACATGTGTGGAGAGGCTCACAGTGAGGCCTCTTCTGACCTGCGTATGTGAGAAAAGCCATCTGAAATAAGAGACCCATTGATTTTTAACCACAGATATCTGGGAGTCCTTAAGCAGCTACAAATCTCACCTCTGATCCTTATTGAAATTAAATTTTTGTGTTCTGCTCTCACACAACTCTTTTCCCAAAACTAATTTGCATAATTTGGTATACTTTGAAATGATTGACATGGATTGTTAATTGGGATAGATACTACACCCTCATACTAGTTAAGTCTCGAAGGCAAAGGTTAAAATCCAGTAACTGGCAGTGTGAGTTGAATTATTACTAGTTTAATAATCTGTAAACTATGTAAGAAAATGTAATTGTTCTATATTACAAGGGTAGCAGTCCTTCCACTACACAGTTTATTCAAATGTATAATCTAAATAATTGAGTACCTCTGCATACAATACAGCATTTCCTCATATGCAAACACCACTTAATAGACAGTTAAATCCAAATGGATGGATAAAATATACCAGAACATAATTGGTTTGCTTTTGATTATTTCATTGATACCAATTTACTTAAAGAGCAAGTCTGGACAAGGTCAGATTTATTGTCACAGAATATCCAGTTAGAGAGGAGTCAAGGGCTTCAGCAATCCTCCAACCTGCACACTTGAAAGTCGGATAGAAATGAAATTTTGACCAAATGTCTGGCTTTGTCTTCCCATAGCACTGACTACTACAAACATTTGATAAAAGTATAGTCTATCTTCTTGCTAGATATCAACCTACTGTAAATTCTTCTGAAGAGGTGGAAAACATCAGTTTAAAAAGCGAAGTGAAATAATCATTAACGATTCTTCTTAAAAAGTAAAAAGCAGCTATATTTCAAAGTCATAGTTAAATTACAATATTTCATGTAATCTTGAATGTTTTCCTTAACTGTCCTAAATAAAATCTGAAATTTGAGTAAGCATAGAGGTGAATAAAATATGCATACACATACAGAGGTAGGGAAGCAAATGGCATCATCTCCATTTTACAAATAAGGAAATTATATTTAAGGTGATTGATTAGTTCAAAGCTGCAGAATTAGCAGTGAAGCCTGAATTTTTTTTTAACTTAATTAACTGAAGTATAGTTGATTTACCATGTTGTGTTAGTTTTAGGTGTACAGCAAAGTGATTCAGTTATACCTACACAGGTGTGCACGCGCGCGCGCACACACACACACACACACACACACACACACACACACATGGGTTTCCTATATAGCATGCAGATTTTTTACCATCTGAGCCACCAAGAAGCCATACACACACACACACACATGTTCTTTTTCAGAATCTTTTCCATTATAGGTTATTACAAGATACTCACTACAGTTCCCCGTGTTATACAAAAGGTCCTTGCTGTTTATCTACTTTATATATAGTGGTATGTATCTGTTAAGGAAAAGCCTGGATTTGGATCTATTCTGTCTCACTGTGAAGTCTGTGCTGTTTCAAAAGCAATGCTTCCAGCACTTAATCCACAGGTTTGTTAAAAGTATCTTGAAGTATCTCTACAAGTAGCATCTTACAGATGAAGCTTTCAATTATTATTCATTTTATTTTTGGTTAAGTAACTAGCTCAGGAGGTTAAATATAACTATTTGTTAATGGCTTATATCTGTCCTTAAGAATATGTTCTACTCTCTGTTGTAAAATCCTCTATATCTGATTGTGCTTAATTCCATATTGTAGCCAGTTAGCACAAAGTTGAAAAATTGAAGGATTTAAAAGTCACTAAATGGTTCCTTGGATTTATGTTTTTAGCGGTTGTTGCATTTAAGCAATAACAAAAGTATATGGAGATAAAACATAATAATTAAAATAACTTTTAAAGTAATTCAAAGATCTCTTCTTTCCTCCCTCTCAACATGAATTTTTCTAACATTACATAATACAAACACAAATCTTCATATAAATGTTTATATCAAGCAAGGACTACTGTCCACTCCAAAGATAGAATCACTAAAGATCCATGAACTGCAAACCATGCTGATTGCAAAATGTGTGTTAACAGCATCTATCTATTCCTAATAACTGTTCATTTCATTGAAAAAGCTGTAAAAGGAAATTCTTCACTTCTATGTATTCTAAAGTGTTTTTTACTTAGTCTTTTAAAAATCATACTACTTATCTTTGCAAACTTTCTTTTAAAATAAGTATGTCTTTATTATATAAACAAATATGTATATAATGTGCTTATATTTATCTATTGAGAAAAGTAATATATGTTGACTGTGTGAAATTTTAAACATGAAAAAATGTAAAAAAGAAAACAATACCTCATATATCAGAATTTATCATCCAATACCTAATTTTAGCTGCAAATTCCTTTATTTGTTTAGAAATGTTTAGTGAACATTTTCTCAGAATCGTAAAGATTATTCTACAGCATCATTTCAATGGAGATATATAGTATTTTTATTATTTGGCTCAAATATAACAAGTCTAGCCAATTTTTTACTTGAGATATACAGAATTTTAATTGTTATATTTGTATATAATTACATCCTTTGGATTATTTTCTACAAGTAAAACTTTGGATTCAAATTTGTAGTCGTATTTTTACAACCCTGCGTTCACATCATCAAATTATCCTCCAACAAGATTATATGAATTCACTCAAGTACATAAAAACTTAACTAAACTCTTGCCTACCTAGACTCTTCCATTTTTATTTTAGTGCTAATTTGCAACATGTCTTGTCTGTGGTGCCAAAGTATTTACTAACAAGGCATTTAAAGACACAGGCGTGCTGAGGAAAGATGTATTTACATACTTAATAGCCACACAATTCTAAAGACTCATTTCCTCCCTTTTGATATACAGAAAATAAAAATATTTCTAAGCCTACTTTTTGAATCAGCCTCTAACTGTATCACTGGGTTTACCAGAAAAACAAACTACAGGAAATTGTTTCTTTATGGTATTTCTATATCATGCAATGTTTTGGGCTTTACGTGTATATATTAGAGATTTGGGTGCTTGCTTGTGTATGTATGAGTCTGCAGAAATGTTTGTGGATGCAATGATAAGGTTAAGATCAAACAAATGGAAAATTTTCAGTTTTACTTTTTTTAACGACCAAATACAGTAAGTTACTTATATGTATACTATTTTATTGGTGCACTGATTACTGACAATTTTCCATCATGATAATTTTTATCTTTTCAAGGAGTTAGGTCTAACAACAACAAAACTGATTTTTTTTTTCCCTAGTGTTGTTCCTAAAGTTTCTTATGAGCAATTTGAAGGGCTTTTTTGGTGACAATGTTCAAGGGGGTTTATTACCATTAATCTTTTTTGAGGGTGTGTATAATTCATCTCACCAGCCATCAGAATTCCCAGAGGGTAAATTACTCTGGAGATCTCTGTGCCCTCACACTGTATCAAATTGACCTGCTTCTTGTTTGCCATTTTTGTGTACTACATTGCTTATTTAACAAGAAACAGAATGATTGTAATTCTGAGAAGGTCCTTTGATAGTAGTTTTGACACTCTGCCTGAATAATGACCCTCATTAAGGTGCCTGTGACAGCCTCTGAAAGTCCTGATTTATGAATATATCACAGGTTCAGCATTAGAGCTCCCCACTCACTTACTACTGATATAGACAGAGATATGGACAGAGTCCTTTGGAATAGACAGAGGCTGAGATAATTGCATGATTATGACCATTCAAATCATCTCTTCCCCTGATTTAACAAAGCTCTGCTATTTCATTTTGATTGTCTCTGAAGTTATTAGGAACCTTTGACAAAATGTTTATTAGAAGAATGTGTTTCAGAGTAACTGTGCTGGTGACAGAGGTGGAAGTTATTCCTACTTTTCTTTCCTCAGCCTCAGCTAAATTCCTATTGCAAATACTCATTAATGGTTGATGTGATAATAGACTGTTAGAAGCAAGATTAGCTAAGAGCAAAAAGTCTGTGGCCTTGATAAAACAAATTACAAGACACTCTGTAAACACTTTTTTTGTGCAGAATGTTGTTGATTTATTGTTTTCTCTATAGTGATTATTTAAATAAATGTAGCTCATTTAGTTCATTTGCCAAACTGTATAATTTTGTTCTTTATGAAAGGGTTATATGTAAAAGCCTCAAGGAATCACATCCCCATTAATCTTTTTACAAGTGCAATAAATAAATAAAGAGACATGGTTTAATTTTGCCACTTAGAAGATATTTAAATAGCAGTAGTGGTAAACTGATTTCTATTTCTACTGTTTGTAAAAGGCATGTAAATGCACTTTTTCTTGTTCTTAGTTTAAATAAATACAAGAAAAAACATAACAAATGTGTTTTATCAAGGCCATAAGAAACAAAGTTCTTTTCAATTATCTACAGTCCTATACACTGACCCTTTTAAAAAAGTAATGCTCACTTCATGCTTTTCCACTTATATTTTGAAAATATCTTCAGTGTCTATAATGTATTATAAGGAAATTTTCATTTATTTCAGAAAAAAACATGCAACATGGTACCATACAATATAAAAAATAAATTCATGATTGTTTTCCTACATATTCTTTACTCACCAGGAATAAAGTGATATAATCTTGTAGTTTCATTAAGAATAGAGGAAAGCTGAAGAGTCTTTCTAGGTATTCACAGCTGATTCCTTTGAGACTATCATCGTCAGATGACCCTTGAGATTAAAAATACATAGCTACTAAGGGCAGTGGTTGAAAGTTAATTTTAAATGAAGTCTGGTAATGACCTGGAGTAAATTTAATAAGAACCCTTCATTTCATAGCAAAAGCAGTCACTTAAAACATAATAAGATGATTCTGAAATTTTTAAACAAAGTGATCAGATTGAATTCCTTTTAGCAAGCTGAAAATTTTCAAAAGCTCTTTTACATCCACAAAGCCTTTATTCTTATTTCATTAACATATTTTTAGAAAGTCTATTTCTAAAGGGGAAAATGTTTGCCACCTCTGCAGTGGAGGTGTCTTTAATGAAATGGATCTTTGAAAAACTTCCATCACCTGTTTCATTGTGCAGATTTTGTAAAATTTCCAAAGATGATTTCTCCTTCTTTTGCTTTCCAGCTAAAATAGGCCTCACACAGAAGTACGAGGCGGTACAAAAGTATTTTAGAGCATAACAAAACCTTCTAGACCTTAATAACTATACATGACTGATCTGTCTTCTCTAGCAAGGTTAACCGTTTCTCCCAAGGAGTTAAGTGGCATATAAACTATTGTTCACACCATTTGTGTTAACAGGATAGGATGACCTCAGATAGTGTAGTGGCCATACATGGTACCTGCACAATGCATTCATCAACAAAAAGAAAAGGACCACAGGGGCAGATTTGAGTGTACGTGTATCAGGATTCTATAAGGATAAATGCCTAACCTCACTCCATAGCAAAAAGTAATTACAGAGCCATTGTTTCTATACTGTTCATATTTTTTATGGTTCTTTAGAAATATGTGATATTTAGTCATTGAGTTGGCATCTGTACTGTATTATATTTTATACAAAGCACCCAGACTACAGTGGAGAGCAATCAAATAAATGTGAGATCATTTTGCTCTCACAGGAAGTCAACAACAGATATAAAATACAGATAAAGGAATAGTTTAAATTCAGTAGTTAACTTTTAGACTTAAATTATCTAATTAACAATAGACTGAAAAGGCAAATTTTAAAACTTTATTCTTTTAAAAATTACATGCTCCACTTAGAGTGTATCTTTCTTTCATACATACTCACAGAAGCTTCTATTTATATTTTTATAATGCATCAATTCTTTTTCCATGTATGCCTCCCTTCCTACTCTTAAATATTCTCACCTTATTCTATACATGCCTTTATGCAGGTGTTGAAAGTGAAAGTAAAAGTGAAAGTCACTCAGTCGCGTCTGACTCTTTGCGACACCTTGGCCTATACAGTCCATGGAATTCTCCAGGCCAGGATACTGGAGTGGGTAGCCGTTCCCTTCTCCAGGGGATCTTCCCAACCCAGGGATCGAACCCACACCTCCCACATTGCAGGTGGATTCTTTACCAGCTGAGCCACCAGGGAACTAAGAGAGAAATAGCAAAACATTTGTTCACACACACACACAGACACACACAGACACACACGTCATTAAGATTTTGAGACAAATGCTAGCGACCATTCCAGCAAACACCACTGAGTAGCACACATATGGAAAGACTCTGACCTGAAAGACAATATCAGGGCAAGTCAAGCACGCATATTTGCATGTTCAGGCAGGAGTGCCGCTTAGCTTCACAGTCACAAGTTGTTGCTAAGTATCAAAAGGTTATGAAATTTGGCTTCTTAATCAAATCTATATCTTCCCCTCAAAGGAATCAGGTACTATATATTCCGTCTTTTATTCCCCCCAGGTGAGGAAACAGTATCAGGAGTTGGTAACTATGTAAGAAAATGGAGAACAACTTTCTGACCTACAGCTGCCTTTCAGGGACCCTAGAAATTTTCAGTGTGTTCAACTTATAGTAACTACTCTATACTTTGGAGTTTACTAACAACAAGATATACAGTTTGCATTACATTAAACACTATTGATTGTTCTACTAAAACAGTATTCTGGTAAAAGCTGGATGTTCCAAAGTAAATGTATATCATTTAAGTGTTGTCTCACAAATTCTGTGGTAACTGGTATTCTTATCTGGATGAGAGTCAAATGACAGAATTGTGATATGTCCTGGTGGATTATTGTTTAAATAGTAATTTTTATTATGAAATGGGTAGAAAGTTTAGGTAAGGATGAGATAGGGAATCTCTGAAATGAGACAGAATATGTTCTCCAAGAAAGTTTAGGTAAATTATAGGGTTTACATCATTTGGAGACATTTTTACTTGTGTTTCTATTTCATGATACTTAAAAATGACTTGGGGATTTATATACATTTAATGGATTAGATAGATATGATGAAGATATGATGACCTCCACTAACAGCTTTCTGCAAAATAAGCCTTCACCAGTCTTTCTTATAGCAATTTACTCTTTTATTCAGTGCAGTATGACTCATTTTAATATTTTATTTAGCTGTTTTTATATGCAAGCACAGTGTTTAAGTGAGAAGATACACACACATCTGCTTTTGAAAAGGTAAAAGTCTGTTGTGTGTGTGTGTGTGTGTGTGTGTGTGTTCAGTCATGTCTGATTCTTTGTGTCTCCATGGATTGTAGCCCGACAGGTTCCTCTGCCCATGGAATTTTTCCAGACAAGAATACTGGAGCAGGTTGCCATTTCTTACGCCTGGGGATCTTCCCGACCCAGGGACTGAGCTCACAACTGTCAGGCAGATTCTTTACCACTGAGACACCTGGGAAGCCCTATACCACATGGTTGCTGCTGCTGCTGCTGCTAAGTCGCTTCAGTCATGTCCGACTCTGTGCGACCCCATAGACGGCAGCCCACCAGGATCCCCCGTCCCTGGGATTCTCCAGGGAAGAACACTGGAGGGGGTTGCCATTTCCTTCTCCAGTGCATGAAAGTGAAAAGTGAAAGTGAAGTCACTCAGTCATGTCCGACTCCTAGCAACCCCATGGACTGCAGCGTACCAGGATCCTCCGCCCATGGGATTTTCCAGGCAAGAGTACTGGAGTGGGGTGCCATTGCCTTCTGGCATATGGCAGTTGTCCCTTAATCAATGGATTACATAGCAGATGATTAATAAGATTTGGTTGACTGAATGATTGCAGTGAATGACTAAAGCAGGGTGATCACATATTGGGGCCCATGAATTAACGACCACATTCATTCTTGAGCAAGGCCTTTTGTTATGTCCTGGACTCTCTTTTCTTTAGCTTCAGGGCCATGCTGTTTAACAATTGGTCTTGTCAAACTGGTCTAAAGAAAGGATACACACTTAGAGCTATGAGATAAGGTCTGAGGATTGCATGTATATATTGCATGGTAACTGTAGTTGATAACAGTAAGAAAAAAAAAGAGAGATAACTATATGAGTTGATGGACATGTTAACTAGGAGGAGGAGTCCTTTCATAAGGTATACATAGATCATCGTGATGTACACTTCAAAAATCATAGAACTTTACCCATCATACCTCCATTAAGCTAGGAAAAAAGAACATTTTCAAGTGGCTATTTTAATGTAAAACAACTAATATGATAAAAAAAAAGAAATAGGGGTTTACCATGTAAATAGAGATAAAAAGAATGTGCTGAAGTCACTACTAAGGTCTTAGGGAGGAACCTGGAGAGTTGGTCTGTCTTAGAGACCAGGAAGGGAAAAGGTTAGAGAGAAGCTGTAGTAAACGTCACAGAAACAAGGAGTTGGCTTCAGGTGACTGAGTAACTGTTTAGAAACCACCGTGATAGCCAAGCTCAGTGACAGTTCTCCTTTCTTAACCCAGGAGGCTATAAGGCCAGGGAGATATACTACTTTCCAAGGGACACAGCTGTGAAGACTGTGGTGATTTCTAGGGGGAACTATGTTTTTGATAATGAAGAAACTGAAAGATGTAAAGAATATTTTGATGATATGAAAGAAAAATTTCAGCACTAAAATATGGTTTAGTGGACACAGAAGAAAGTTTATGGAGGAGTTGCAGTGAGGTGCACATAGGCCCCTGAGTTAAATTGAAGTTGGATAAGGGTGGGGATCTGAAGCCTGATACCTGACTTGAGATGTGGCAGAAAAAGTCTTAGGATATAGGACATAGGAGAAAGGAGTCGGCAGGCAGTCCTATAGATCTTCTATTTAAAGAGAAAAATCAGAAATTCTATAATTGATGAAATGCATAAAGCTAAGTGACTGGTTCAAATTGATAGTTTGGTTGCTAAAACTTTACAGAGCTGAGTATTATTCCTTCATTACAGAGCCCAGGTTTTTCTGAAGTGCGGAGTGAATGAAGGGGATGTATGGAGAATGAAATAAAGAAAAATAGTTTAACTGAATCTTAAAAAGATGTTTCAAATATGAAATTAATAGCCAAAGGTCATATGAATTTGATTAAATATTCCATCTAGATTTTAGCTAAAAAGAAATTTCAAATATAAATAAAGTTTGTGGGGTTTTTTTTCCCTCTATAATCACTACACCTTATGATTTGAGACCCTAGCTAAATTTTTCTCATGACTTTTGTATCAATTCAGGAAAATGAAAACCTGTCTCCTTGTAACAACGTCTCCTCTTGCAACGCCATTGATGGAGCACACTGGTGACTCATCATTTCACATTCTCAGCTTTCATTTATGTTAATAGAAAATTAACCTTCCTTCCCTGGAAGAAGGTTTGGTTGCCAGAAATCAGGAGCTAAACATGGAATTTATTTTCTACCATCAGGAAGTGAGTTCTCTGCTCCTGCTCGTATCCGGACCTTGGATAATAGCTCCGTTACCCTTAGTGCTAACTTTGCTAGTGGCGGTGAAACTGCCCCTAGGGCTGCTGTAGGGTCAGCCTGCTGATGGCCTGTCTTTTTCTCCCAGGTGTTATTGATGCAGAATAATCCTCAGTTCCCTGTGATTAAAGAGTCAGAGTTGAGATTGCAGCATTTTCCTACTTTGTCTCTGGAACCCCCATAAACTGCATTAGAAAAAAACCCACAGCAATTATTTTAAAAGGGGGGATCTTTTGAATGCTTTTTTTTCCTTTTTCTCTAACAATAGAGTATAAATGTATTTTTAAAAAGATTCTTTAGAGATGCTGTATGTTGCACAATGAGGTACATTCTTATCTGATTCTTTCTTGGTAGAACTTTGTCCCTTGTACACATTATTGTTATTGACAGCAGTTCTAAAGCCTTTAAAATAAGAAGAAATTAAACAGTGAATCAATAAAGATTAGCTATTTACTGTAGATTACTAGCTTATCATTCCCATAATTACAATAATGGTTGCTGATGGAAATTCTATTTATGTGAATCATTTTATTCTTATTATTTACTATTATTAATGTTACCATTATTATCTTCTTACCCTTCAGTTCACAAGATGTATCTTCTCAGTGAATTTTAATTCCAGCAACTTGCTATTATACTGTACATAATCCTATCAAAGACTGTCCTTCATGCAACATTTTCAGTGATATATTATCATAGAGACCGTTAATGAATGAGCTTCATATCTTACTAATACTATTTTAGATACTATTTTTTATTAATTTTCCAAGCTGTAATTCTTCATAGACTACCTGTGCCTGTCTTATATTAAAGTTATGTTTTCCATTTTTTACATGGAGATTTCAAAGGAAAGCATTAACTTTGTGTCTTTAAAAATACATTTTAATTCATGGATTCTCAATGATTACATTATCATAATGCCCATGCTTTGTTCTCTTATACTTGTAACAAGTTAATTTTCACAATTTCCTTTACTTTGGATTCCAATTTTATGTTAGCAATCAAAATTAAAACAGTAACACTATGATCTTTCTGACATGTAACTGAGACAAGAAATAACTTGAAAAACAAGCCAACTGCACTGTGTCCTTTGACGAAGATCCAGACACTATAGTCAAATAAAGGAAATGATTATGTCAACTTTTGTACATACTATCTCTAGCATTATTACTTGAAAGTAAATACAGCCATTGTACAGAAGGTACTGTGTTCCTTGGAAATAATTTATTTCATTGAAATACCTTATTTATTTTATTTTAAAGAGATTAAGAAAGTGAGCAACAAGAAAGCTATTTGTTTAGCTTTGAATCGAGTCTTTTTCCCTTGCCATATGATTCTGATCACAGGCTGTTGCAATACAAAATAATTTGTGCTAAAATTTTTACTGTTTTCCTCACACTGGGAATTTGGTAGAATGGTATGGATTTCTTTTTATATGTTGCTACAGGAAAGGTCAAACAGAGAGAATGTAGATTAAATAAGCTTAGATTGTAGCTACATTCCGTTGTAATTACATTAAAACATTCTAACAGTATAAAATTAGTGGCCAATATTAAAATGTCCTTAAAACTATGCTATATGTAAATAAGCTTAGATCTCTTTGAAGGAAGATTAAATATATATGTGATATTCTGTAGCTGAGATTAATAGCTAGGGTGAAACGCATTATTATGGTAATATAAACTTATAATATATTTAGTATATAGCTATAGCATTCAAGATAAACAAAACAGATCCCTGTTGCTAGTTTGGGTTGATATGCTTCATTAATCTTTTCAGTGCATCTGTTTGTTTTTCTACACCTCTCCAAATTTATACAAACATAGCAAATACATATATACTAGGATAATTAGACAAGTGGCAATTGGAAGCAACTGGAAAAAAGAAGGAAAAGAGGAAGGAAGGAGAAGCAAAGGAAAAAATATAGATTATACATAAACACTGAAATTAAACCCCATCTGCATCTGAGTTTTGATCCTATGGTCTGGAGGATCACCTGGGAGGAGGGCATGGCATCTCACTCCAGTATTCATGTCTGGAGAATCCTATGGACAGAGGAGCGTGGCGGGCTACAGTCCTTTGGGTAACAAAGAATTGGACATGACTGAAGCGACTTAGCAGGCATACATGCTGCTTGTCTAAAAGGAAAAACCAAAGTGCTAGAAAAGTTGCCATTATAAGACTACATTCCTAGCATATATAATCCACTCAAGACAATCTTTTGTCTAATATGGTGATGGTTTTGATATTGTGTCAGTGGGTACAGAAATATTTGATGCTTCTACTTCCACAAGTGTATTGGTACTAAGTAAAAAAAAAATGGCTAACATTTAGTGACAGTTATTATATTCCAATAGTGTTTTCATCATTTTACCTTAGAAGTGACCTTATAAGATAAATACTATGTGTGGGAGTTTGAATAGTGATCATTTCACCCCAGAATCAAAGTGAGCCAAAATAATAAACTGACCTCTTCCCATGTATTATATCCTATAACAAATGGAGGCAAATTCTGTCAAAAGCTCTGTTTGGTATATAGCTCCTCTACATGTTAACAGAAAAAATAGACCCTGTAAGTCTCTGGAAGCAGTTTAATGAATCCTTGAAATCTGAATTCAAATTTCAGGTTCTTAAAGTTCCATTTGTAAGAAAAATTCTAATACTTTACTGGAAAGTTCATGATGCAAGTATGCTTTTGTATTTTTTGTAATCTTTTTCTGAAGACCTGTATAGACTTACAATTTTTCTAAAGTATACAAACAAACTATAAAGTTACATAATAACTTTTAGCAATATCATATAAAAGATCGTTAAAATTGTAAAGAACATAATGCCTCATCCTTGACAAACAGTATTTGGAAAACAGGTTAACAGTATCTTTACTAATCACAGCTACATAAACATGTAGATTTATATTTTGCATGTACCACTGGTGATAATGTTCATATATTACAGTTTCATGAGGTATCTTATATTTCAAGAGTCTAAGACAATACTGAGCACAGAAGAGGCCATCACAAAATATTTCTTGAAAAAATAAGTAAAAATTAAAATGATAATGGGACAATGAAGCTGAACTTTTAAAAACTGGCCTTTTCAACATACATTATTATAATTGAAAAAAACTCCATTAACAGAAATTACAAGTTTTAAAAATTCAGGGAAACCTCGACTTCTGTATAAGTTAGAAACCTGGTATGAAGAAGTAGGTGTTAAGGGAAAAATCACAGGTGCTGTTGCCCCTTCTTGGGCTAGTAACCTTGAGAGCCTTTAGTCATTAGAAGATGTTATTGAAAAGGATGGTGAGCAGTGCCAAGAGAGAGCCTGTTGGACAGCCTGGCTCCACGGAGAGGGTCGTCCTATAGAAGCTAGGAGATTTGATGAAGGGACACAGCCAGTCACAGCCATCAGCAGGCAGGGAGCTGGGGCAGGGTATCCCAACCTCACTCTCCTTTTCTCCATACTCTTGAGCATGTTATTCATTGGCTGAGCACAGGTGAAAGCCACAGAGCGAGAGAATCCACACAAGTGGTATACACAATCAGCCAGCAAAGCCCAGGGTTAGAAGGAGAAAGGTGGAGAGGAAACTCAGAGAGCCAAACAACCGACATCCAGCACAACGTACAACACTCAGATTCCATTTTTCCACACTTCCTCTCCTTAAATTTTCAGATCTTGGATATTTATAATTATAAATAGGGTGATAATAAAAGAACTCTGTTCTTGGATTACTACTTGAAAACTTTCACCAATAAGATTAATGTATATGATACAGCAATATGCTGGCTTTACTCTATATCACTAATTGTTTTCTCAGAGAAATAACCAATATTTCCTGCAACCAACATAAATACCCATGATTATTTTGATACTTTTGTTAGTATTAGTTAGAAATAACCAATATTTTCTGCAACCAACATAAATAACCATGATTATTTTGATACTTTTGTTAGTATTATTCTTTTTAATTTTTAAAATAATGAATACATAATGGTTTGAATGTTAACTCTGACCTCTAGGAGTTCACATACTGCTGTTTCTATTTCCTTATCAATAAGGGAGGAATGTCCTAACATTCAAATAACCAAAGCAAATGGTGCCTTCTTATTGCTTTAACAACTAAAATATATTGATCTAGCACATGCAGCTATCTGCTAATCTCTTAAATGGATTTATACTTCTTTTCTTACTCACGATTGAATATTTTCTTTCATGTTTGTTTGTTGTTGTTGAAAACATTTTCTTCATATTACCTATCAATTATAATAAAGACACATTATCTTCTTCTTGTGTGTTCTTCTTATATACACAGATACAATTAAGTGTTACACTTAATGAAAATATGTCCTGATATATCTCCCTCAATTTATTCTGACTACTGAAAATTTAAATTCAGATTTAGTAAGATATATTAAATTTTTGAGGTAGTCTTCTTTGGTTTTTCAAAACTCAGTACAAATACATATCTTAATCCCTTTGGACTGCTATAACAAAAATACTATAAACTGGGGGGGTTAAGTTACAAATATTTTTACAATTTTGGAGGTTAAAAAGTCTGAGTTAAGGCACCAGCAGATTCAGTGTCTGGTAAGGGCCTGTTTCCTGTGTCAACAGCAGTGTTCTTGCTGTGTTCTCCCATGGTAGAAGGGGCATGGAGTACTCTAGGATCTCTTTTACAAAAGCACAGATCCCATTCATGAGGGTTCCACACTCAGATCTAATCACCTCCCAAAGGTTCCATCTCCCAATATCATCACATTAAGGATTATTAGGTTTTAAAATAGGTATTTGGGGAGACACAGACTTTCAGACTACAGTGGCAGGTAAATAATTATAGCTTATTGCCAAATAGAGTCTTCTCTTGTATTGTTGGAAAAGGGTGTTTGCTATGACCAGTGTGTTCTCTTGGCAAAACTCTATTAGCCTTTGCCTTACTTCATTCTGTACTCCAAGGCCAAATTTGCCTGTTACTCCAGGTATTTCTTGACTTTCTACTTTTGTATTCCAGTCCCCTATATGAAAAGGACATTTTTTGGGGGTGTTAGTTCTAGAAGGTCTTGTAGGTCTTCATAGAACCACTCAACTTCAGCTTCTTCAGCATTATTGGTGGGGACATAGACTTGGACTACTGTGATATTGAATGGTTTGCCTTGGACACAAACAGAGATCATTCTGTCATTTTTGAGATTGCATCCAAGTACTGTACTTTGGAGTCTTTTGTTGACTATGATGGCTACTCCATTTCTTCTAAGGGATTCTTGCCCACAGTAGTAGATACAATGGTCATCTGAGAACTAAAGAGCCTCTTGATGAAAGTGAAAGAGGAGAGTGAAAACGTTGGCTTAAAACTCAACATTTGGAAAACTAAGATCATGGTATTGAGTCCCATCACTTCATAGCAAATAGATGGGTAACAATGGAAGCAGTGACAGACTATTTTTTTTGACTCCAAAATCATTGCAGATGGTGACTGCAGCCATGAAATTAAAAGATACTTGCTCCTTGGAAGAAACATTATGACCAACCTAGATAGCATATTCAAAAACAAGAGACATTACTTTGCTAAAAAAGCTCCATTCAGTCAAAGCTATGGTTTTTCCAGTAGTCATGTATGGATGTGAGAGTTGGACTGTAAAGAAAGCTGAGCACCGAAGAACTGATTCTTTTGAACTGTGATGCTGGAGAAGACTCTTGAGAGTCCCTTGGACTGCAAGGAGATCCAACCAGTCCATCCTAAAAGAGATCAGTCCTGAGTGTTCATTGGAAGGACTGATGCTGAAGCTGAAACTTCTATAATTTGGCCACCTGATGTGAAGAACTGACTCATTTGAAAAAGACCCTGATGCTAGGAAAGATTGAAGGAAGGAGGAGAAGGGGACGACAGAGGATGAGACAGTTGGATGGCATCACCAACTCAACGGACATGAGTTTAAGTAAACTCGGAGTTGGCTATGCTGCAGCCATGGGGTCGCAAAGAGCTGGACACAACTGAGCAGTTGCAGAACTGAAATAATTTCAGCAGACCTGAAATAATTATACACTCTACTTATAAACGATAAGAACGTCAAATTTAATGGCTTCCTTTTCTAAAAAGCTTTTTTCTGGCAGATGGCTGTTTTGTTATTTTGACTTCTAAACTCTCAGATCACTTTGGTTTTACCTTTTCTATGATGTTTGTCATGTATTTTCTATAATTTTAATTTTTTGTCTTTATGTACAATTGATAATATTAGTTTATTGTTTCCCAAAAGTCAAGGGGCTGTTTTTAAATCCTATTTTGAAAAAAAACAACAGGACTATGAAGTAAGCAGTAAATCATCTACAGTGATTATTTGAATAGTTATTCAGAAAATTCTGTAGGTTCACATTTCAGCTCCTCAAAATAATATAAAGCACAATATATGTACATAAATCCTTTTTCAACTCTTGACTATAGAATTACTTACCTGTTGTAAGCCTCAAAATTAATACAAACTAACAAAAATAGTTTTTTTTAAAAACTAATGAAAATAGTCTATGTGAACATTATATAGTTTATATAAGTGAAAAAGAGTTAATGTTTAAAGGATATATATACTGTATTCTGCAAAATATTTTGTATTGTGAGCCATAACAAATATGTGTGTGTGTTAGTCTCTCAGTCGTGTCTGACTCTTTGTGGCCTCATGAACTGTAGCCTGCCAGGCTCCTCTGTCCAAGGGATTCTCCAGGCAAGAACACTGGAGTGGGTTGCCATTCCCTTCTTCAGGGGATCTTCCTGACTCAGGGATCGAACACAGGTCTCCTGCATTGCAGGCAGATTCTTTACCATCTGAGCTACAGGGAAGATCTTAACAAATATAGCATCACTTAATATTTTAAAAAAATTTCAAGCAAGCTTACATCAAAATAAAATAACTACCAATTATTATGCACTCACTATATACTGGGTTTAGAGTTAGATGCTCTAGACATATATAGTCCACCAATAAGAACCTGATCAGGCCTGAGCAGAATCAGGGCTCGGCAGAACAAAGAGGAAGATTTTCAAATAATAAAAGTCAGTACATTTAGATAACAAGGAATATACCAATTGTAACAACACCTAGAGTTCAGATAAGATGTCTGATACTTTCTCAAAAACAGTAAGTGGGAAATTTCTAGTGGGGGATATTATGGAATTTTCTAAATTCCACAGTTAATTTTCTTGCTTGTAGTAGAATTAAAAAGAAAGAAATATTAACTATAAACACATGAAAAATGTTAATTAAATATTATAGTTAAATGGAAATATTCCGCATAAACATATGGAAAATTGTGCTCTAGGAAGCAATAGAGATGAATGATTTTGTTTTGTGTGTATATATATATGTGTGTGTGTGTGTGTATGTGTATATACCCATATGCTTTATATATATAAACTTGCAGATCATTTTAAGAAAATTCAAGTTAACACAAGTTTTGCTTGACCTAGAAAAAGGAATTTACTAAAATAATGTATTCTGAAAACTGAACTGTTGACAACGATTTCCCACATCAAATGCCTATCATAAATACAATTATTTTTCACAGCTCACTCATTTTCATTTAGAGTGCTGTTGTTAAGTTTTCCTGATTGTTTTGCTTAAGAAATCAGAAAGGCTGCTTTAGGCTAACTGGAGGTTATATGTTCACAATAAATCTAGACATGAAAATCAATAGAAACATTTAAACCTGTGATGCTGGAGAAGTGCCTCTCAAAAAAGATCAAATGCTAAGAATCGAATCTCATATACACTATTGCACATTATCACTACAAGTGAAGGCTTGTTGACAACTATTCTGTTTATTAAGCATCTGCAATACAATTTGAAAAACATGACACTGTTTAAAGGATCTTCAGGCTTATTAGTGAGGTCTCATCGACTGTGGGAGGATGCCAGTACTGCAGACGTGTTTCCTTAGCCACTAAGGGCACTGCCTGCATTAGTCTTTGAACTCACCATATGTGCCGAGAGGATCAGCAGTGAAGAAGGTGAATGACAGAAAGAAGCGCTTTCCATATTAGGGAGGAAATGAGGCATCCGAACAGAAAGGAGTGGGAATACATAGATCGGGATCCATGAGAAATGAGAGAAATTCACAGATTTATCGAAAAGAAACCCCTGTTCTTTCTTCATCTTCTCAGATGTCTCTTTTCCTGTTAAATGAGTTCACAAATCTTTCAAAGTTTTCCTCCCATCTGAGAGGCCAACCATTTATTTAAGCAAGTTCCTGTTGTTCTGAAACTTTTATTTCCTTTCAGTGAGTTTTTCTCTTGGCTCCCCCAGATATATTTTCTGCTTGTTTTCAATTTTTATGGATCTGACAGCACAGTGTAAATGGTAGCAGCAGCTATGTCAGCTTTACCACTAAGCTTTATTCTAAAGGAATCTGTGTCTTATGGGAAATTATGAGGTTGTGAACTACCTTCTGCACCTATGAGAAATAGTAAATCTTCATGCTTTATAAACTAGCATTTACACAAGTATGCACACATATATTCACACATACCTTTCAATCTGAAACTTTCTACTCTGCCGGCAATTATCAGTGAAAGATGATTCTGGTAAGGAGAACAGTAAGCAAAACTAAGCATTTAAGGATGCACATAATGTGAGAGTTGTGAAGGGTGTGTGTGTGTGTGTGTGTGTGTGTGTCTGTTGTAAGAAAATTGGAAAACTCAAATTAACAAGCATAAATATGCCAAAGAGCAATAACAAAGTATTCTACATTACTGAGCAGGAAAAAATAAGATAAACATATCAATTTTCTCAAAATGAATTCATAGGTTTAATTCACTCCAAATTTTTACTGTAGAATTATTCAGAAATGCATGACAATAAAATAGAGTATTAAGAAAAAGAAGAGCTCTTTAAAATGGTAAAGTCTGTTATAATTTAATAACAGTTAAAAGTGATGATGGCATTAAAAACACAGTAAGAAAGTAAAGAAAGTTCACTGTTTGCTTGAATTCTAAATAAGAAAAAACAAAGAGACAAAAATAACAGTAGGATAATATGACAGAGCCAAATGCCACGTTATTTAAGACACTATTAGAACCTCAAGTAAAGTTTAGGATAATATAAAATTATAAAATAATAGGACAGGGATAATTTTAAAAACAAAAATTAATCCAACATTTTCAACGGTGGTAACTTTCCATAGCATATACATTCTTCCCTGTCATTAGGAAGATTTGGGACTCTCAGTGATATTTTACAGAAGATAAAATTGAAGTTCAGATATACTGATATGCTACTATTCCTTCTATAATGCCACACTATCCATCAATATAAATTCATTATATCTTAATCAGTCCTAGTCCATAAACTAAAACACATTTCAGTCTTGGACTACTTTTTTTTTTCCTCAAAAATGTTATTGGGTTCAGGAGGATTTTTTAAAGTTGATATACCATTGGAAGAACATTAAAGATTTTATATAAAGATAAACAATTAGAGCACTTTACAATATACAATTTTAAGTTTTATTTGTCAATTAAAATTAAAATTGGTACAAACAGTGACACAAAAATTTAGTATCATTTTAAAGGTATATAAAGCTAAGGACATCTCCCAGTTCAATTTGAGATCTTCAACTAGAGGCTAGGTAGAATTAATACTAGACCACTACTCCTCTACATTCAAAACCTGTGCTCTTTCCAGAACTCCATATATCCCACCTCCCTAATATTAACTAAAGATGAGGATGCAAAGAATGTTAAGAGACTCAAAGCAGGCTTTATTGGAACCTGGTTGGGGTGTCCAGTTGGTCATTAAAATCTAAATATAGGTTAAGATTTAGTTGATCCAGGATAATGGCAAAAAATGAAAAATGATTCTGTTATCACAATTTTTTCTCATATTTTCCTTTTAGCTCCATTTCTTCACACACATGTGTAAAATAAATAAACAAACATCAGCCATTTAAAAAATATCAAAAACATGATGTTTTCAGAGATGAATTCATAGGAATTGGAATTTAATAGTGAGATATTCATTTATTCACCCCTAAGGGTGCCTCCCTTCAGTTTGACTGAGGAAAATAGGTTCAGTTTTCCTTACATAATATAAATAACACTGGAGTAAGATTGCATCTGTCATAGATGAAAATACCATATTTATGTCTTCTTATAATCCATTCATTGCTTTATGGACCCAAAGTCCTCCAGGGAGTGTCACAAATCCACATAATGTTCCTGAGTGTTACGTTTTGCATTTGGCTCTATGATTTAGCTGACAGATGTGAATAAACACTTAGAGTCCAGGAACTCTCTGATAAGTGCACATGTGGAGACCAAAGAGTACAAATTCCTTTAAGGTCACATTAGCTCTTCCTTGAAATCCCCTTCTATGATTACTTCTTTGCTGATGATAAAATAATTTTCCACCAATGAATCAACATATATTTTGAAAATTTGCTATGCTGTGTTTTATTATTTTTCCATCAAAATTTTAATAAATCAATTAAAATGAGAATGTTTCAAATTTTATAAAGAAACAGAACCCTTGAATCCTACAATTTTGATACATATTCTCTAAGAACAATGAAAATCCCACTATTTTTCTAATTGTTTTGGAAAACAACTTTAGACATTGTACACCAACATTGTTTCAAATTTTAAGTGATTAAGCACTGATGCTGAAGCTGGAACTCCAATACTTTGGCCACTTGATGCGAAGAACTGACTCATTGGAAAAGATTTGATGCTGGAAAAGATTGAAGGCAGGAGGAGAAGGGGACAGCAGAGGATGAGATGGTTGGATGGCATCACTGACATGATGGACATGAGTGTGAGTAGACTCCAGGAGTTGGTGATTGACAGGGAAGCCTGGCATGCTGCAGTTCATGGGGTCACAAAGAGTCAGACAAGACTGACCAACTGAACTGACTGAAACAAAGTTGAAATACCTCACTGGATAACTAAACAAACAATTTAGTGATAAAAAGATACTCTGCATATATATTTCTATTTAATATTATTCAATGCTTTTTACAATCTCTGATCCATCAACAGCAAACTCTCTCACAGCCCACAGATTCTTTAGGAACTTGACTACTCCCTTTTTTTGGCTTTAATTGAAACCTCATCTTTCCTCAAGGCTAATGCCTATTTGCAGAGTTCTGGAAACTGTGACTCCTCTTTCTCTCATGCCCAGCATGTTACAAAGACAGGATGTTGTTGGCATTTCCCCATTTTCACACCTTTCCTTTGAAGTAAATGACATAATTCGTACACCATCCTATATATGTATTTTCTACCACTCAATTCTACTAAATTTCTAGTCACTTTTTCACATTCATCCAGTATTCTGAAGTCCATCTTACTATTTGTAGCCAACAAGATCCATTCTATTACACTATGGAGGACATCTCAGTTCAGTTCAATTCAGTTGCTCAGTTGTGTCCAACTCCTTGCGACCCCATAGACCGAAGCATGCCAGGCCTCCCTGTCCATCACCAACTCCTGGAGTTTACTCAAACTCATGTCCATTGAGTTGGTGATGCCATCCAACCATGTTATCCTCTGTTGTCCCCTTCTCCTCCTGCCCTCAATCTTTCCTGGCATCAAGGTCTTCTCAAATGAGTCAGCTCTTCACATCAGGTGGCCAAAGTATTGGAGCTTCAGGTTCAACATCAGTCCTTCCAATGAACACTCAGGACTGATCTCCCTTAGGATGGACTGGTTGGATCTCCTTGCAGTCCAAGGGACTCTCAAGAGTCTTCTCCAACACCAAAGTTCAAAAGCATCAATTCTTCAGTGGATAACATCTCATATCCATGTAAAAAATATTTTTAATACTCTGGCCTTATACTTTCCTGACTTTTCTTCACTCAAACTCTCTCATCTGTCTCCAAGGATCTTGTCATCACCTGGAATTTCTCTCTCATTGAGTAAACCAGTATTTATTCAGAAGTATGATAGCTGTATTGTATTTAGCAAGTTATTTATTTCAGAATTTTTGAGAACAGTATATATCAACGAGGGGCTTCCCAGGTGGTACTAGTGGCAAAGAATCCACCTGCCAGTACAAGAGATGCAGCTTCAATCCCTGGGTCAGGAAGATCCCCTGGAGTAGGAAACGGCAACCCACTCCAGTATTCTTGCCTGGAGAATCCTTTGAACAGAGAAGCCTGGCAGGCTATAGCCCATGGGGTCGCAAAGAGTCAGATACCACTGAGCGACTGAACACACACAGACACATGTATTGATGAGAGGCAGTCAAGGGTACATTAGCATATTATCCTATTTTCTGAAATTTCCCAGCAGCTTAAAAAAATTTAAAAAAAAAAAAAAACCTTTCTGTTTTGAAAAAAAAATTAAGCCTTCCATTAAGTTACAAGAATAGCACAGCATTTCACTTCATATCTTTCCTGCAGTTTGGAGTATATTCTTGGAAGCTTAGTGTTGAGCTTTGTTCTTTTCCCAGTGAATCTGTGAGCTCCTAATGTCTACATTAAAAAACGCTTCTGGTGAATCAGCCAGAATCTGCTTCCTTCATTTGAAATGAAGAATTCTGACTTAAATCAAGTCAACTTGTTTCTAAAACTTTCTCTCTGTGGAGAATTCTCTGTGGCCTAGGAGCAGAAAAAGAGAAAGCAGATGATTAGGGTGATTTACATAAATTCAGTATGTTAATGATGCATTCTTATCTAAGTAGTAAGGCAAAGCTAAGAAAATCCACCTGACAAAATATCCTAGCAACAATTTTATTTTTTTAACTAATAAAATAATGCTAACCTAACAATAAATGCAATTAAGGAAGAAAATATGCTCACCTTTAATCTTATCACCATAACAGAGTATTTCATTGGTTATTGCAACCTTATATACATTTTGTATTAAAATGATCATAGCACATAGAGTTTTATTTTACATACCAGCGAGGGACCAAGGAAAAAAATAGATGAGAAATTTAGGGATGACAACTGAGAAATTTAGAGACAGCTCAACAAAGGGACAATTTATAAAGATATAGGCTGGGTGTAGTGGAACCAAAGAGGTGAATACAGTACCCATGAGGTAGTAAACAGGGTGCTGTTCCCAACCCAAGGACTGAAGAGATAAGAATTGATAATGGTTACTCAACCCAGAGACAGAAAGTGCTCTGTGTAGAGAGGTCTGGGTGATTGGAGTCCTTACTTTGGGCTCAGTGACCCATACAGCCTGCAATGATCCTGCAAAGAGGGAATTTGTAGAACATATATCAATGCCTTGCTCTCCTCCTGCCTCTGATCTCCTACCTGTGTTTCTCATGACTGTGACCAGATGAAAAGGAAACCTGCTGATAAAGTCCAAGCAGGTCAGCCTCCTGTGGCACAGAGCAGAATCTGAAAGGTAAAAGCAATATATCCAGCACCACATGATGGTACAATATTTTATAAGGATAACATATCATTTCTTGCTTAATTACTCTTCTATTACAGTCTTTATACTTTTCCTGTTAAAAAGAAATGAGCAATATTTTTATAAATATCTTAATACATATTACATTTTTTCTTTTGAATAATTCATAAGAAATGACACCAAAAATTGTATGACTAGTTCTCAAGAAAAGAACAGTTTAAAATGAGGAATATCTGTTTTGTCCTCATTTGTCTTTATCATTTTTAAAGTAGTTAAGCTGTTCAGTTCAGTTCAGTTCAGTCGCTCAATCATGTACAACTCTTTGCAAACCCATGAACCGCAGCACACCAGGCCTCCCTGCCCATCACCAACTCCCGGAGTCCACCCAAACCCATGTCCATTGAGTCTGTGATGCCATCTAGCCATCTCATCCTCTGTCATCCCCTTCTCCTCATGCCCTCAACCTTTCCCAGTATCAGGGTCTTTTCCAATGAGTCAGCTCTTCACATCAGGTGGCCAAAGTATTGGAGTTTCAGCTTCAACATCAGTTCTTCCAATGAACACCCAGGACTGATCTCCTTTAGGATGGACTGGTTGGATCTCCTTGCAGTCCAAGGGACTCTCAAGAGTCTTCTCCAACACCACAGTTCAAAAGCATCAATTCTTCGGTGCTCAGCTTTCTTCACAGTCCAATTTTCACATTCATACATGACCAATGGAAAAACCACAGCCTTGACTAGACTGACCTTTGTTGGCAAAGTAATGTCTCTGCTTTTGAATATGCTGTCTAGGTTGGTCATACCTTTCCTTCCAAGGAGTAAGCGTCTTTTAATTTCATGGCTGCAGTCACCATCTGCAGTGATTTTGGAGCCCCCCAAAATAAATTCTGTTGCTGCTTCCATTGTTTCCCCATCTGTTTGCCATGAAGTGATGGGACCAGATGCCATGATCTTAGTTTTCTGAATGTTGAGCTTTAAGCCAACTTTTTCACTCTCCTCTTTCACTTTAATCAAGAGGCTCTTTAGTTCTTCACTTTTTGCCATAAGGGTGGTGTCACCCCGCGTATCTGAGGTTATTGATATTTCTCCTAGCAATCTTGATTCCAGCTTGTGCTTCATCCAGCCCAGAATTTCTCATGATGTACACTGCATGTAAGTTACATAAGCAGCATGACAATATACAGCCCTGACATACTCCTTTTTCTATTTGGAACAAGTCTGTTGTTCCATGTCCAGTTCCAACTGTTGCTTCCTGACCTGCATACAGGTTTCTCAAGAGGCAGTTCAGGTGGTCTGGTATTCCCATCTCTTTCAGAATTTTTCACAGTTTATTGTGAGCCACACAGTCAAAGGCTTTGGCATAGTCAATAAAGCAGAAATGGATGGTTTTCTGGAACTGCCTTGCTTTTTCAATGATCCAGCAAATGTTGGCAATTTGATCTCTGGTTCCTCTGCCTTTTCTAAAACCAGCTTGAAGATCTGGAAATGTTATATTTGTATATGGGAAAATGTTTTCAGTGTTCTTAGAATATATTTATCACATAGGAATCACACATAATCAGGATAGTAGAAAGAGAAGGTCATTTTCTTTTGGAGATAAAGAAGTTAAGTCTCAGGAAGGTTTGTTCACAAGTCACATGGCCAGTTCTAATAGATTAAACTGTGGGCAGAAGCTACTCAAGTCTCATATACAGGCTAAGCTGCTTCCCTTGTGACAAAGCTTTACCTGTTTAAATTCCACTCAACTTCATCACCTCCAGAGCATACAAAGCAGGAAAAGAGAACAGCAGCAACTTTCTACCTAACAGCCATGACCAGAAGTTACATACATCACATCTATTAATACTCACAGTCCATTGGCCAGATCTTAAACACAAGCTTTTACCTATTTTCTAGGATGGCTGGTAAATGTAGTCTCTACCTGACCACTCATATTCTATCAGTAATGGTTCTATACATAAAGCAGAAAGAATATTGAGGGCACGGATAGCTACATCCATAGTGACGCCCTCTGGTCATCCATATATCCATTACTGTTGTTTAGTTGCATCCGACTCTTGGCAACCCCATGGACTGTAGCCCACCAGGCTCTTCTGTCCATGGAATTCTCCAGTCAAGAATACTGGGAGAGGGGTGCCATTTCCTTCTCCAGGGGATCTTCCCAACCCAGGGATTGAAACCACATCCCCTGCATCTCCTTGCATTGGCAGGTGGATTCTTTACCAGTGAGTCACCAGGGATATCAAGGACACTAGCAGTCACGTCTACGGTGACACCCTCTGGCCATCCATACAGCCATACACATTTTTATTGCTTACATAAAACACATTTTCACGCTTCCCTGAGGGAAAGAGTGCAGAGACACAGCCAACAAAAACGTCACACATCTGGGTGAAGTACAGTACTTTTCAGCACAGAATGTGGTCCTGTGACTTATAAACTAAAAGACATATACCTTCCACATACTCCCTCAATATACAATGCTCGGATTGGAACAGTAAACTGCAATAAAAACCCAAATTCAAAAGAAAGAAGAAGGGCAACCAATCATCAAATCCTGCCGATTGTGAATTTTGAAGACCTCATGCTGTGTAATTCCCTGATTAGCCCTACTCTTTGCCATGGTTTCTGGAAATAACTCCTTTGTCCAGTGTTCTCTGTAGTCCTTCCTTTACCTTTTTGTAATTGTTTCTCTGTGACCGCAAATGGAACTGGGACTGAAGAGTATCTCCTTGCAGCCTTACGCTGCTGGTGTAGACCTTAGGAAACGGATTGTTTGAGAGGTTCGGTAACCACAGGCTCTTGAAGTGCAGCCTTGTGGTTACCCAGCAATTCCTTCCATCACTTTGATTCCAGCCAGCTCCATTTGAAGTAACCCAAGTGAAAGAATCTTCACTGGGTATAGCTTTTTATGACTTCAGATTTTCATTTATATAGTAGTTCCTGGGCTCAGGCTGCTGCCCCTCCCCACCTCAATTTAATGGCAGTTACCTTAGCAGCATGGATAGGAGATAATATTATTAAACTGACCTTGGAAGCTGGTTGCTCCAATTTTCTGAGAACATTTAATATGGCATCTTCTAGAAAGGCTCTCAGCAGCCACCCTCTTTTCTGCTGTTTGTGGTTCACATATATTTGGTTTTACTAATCTTGTAAGGTCCCAATTACTGAACTCATAATCAATATAGATTGACTTTTTTGGGGGGTAATGTAAGGCATTTGTCTCACTTATAATCTGAGTGTTTTAACACTGATTTGTCATACAATACACATTAATACTTCTTTTTAACCAATTTGATATACCCCCCTTTTCAACAAATTCACTCTTTGACAATCAAATTACCCCAAAAGCTAGCAGGTGAAAAGATTGAACAAAAATTACGTTTCCAATCAGTCTGTTCTCTCGACGTGAGATGGCCTTTCTATTTCTAAGCCCGATAAAATCTTGACTTTGAAAGATCATTATTGATAACTCTTCAGTGACTACTGACACTGGTTTTATGACCAAAAAAAACACCTTCCTCTGAAAAAATATATCTTGATATTTTAGGATCTGTGCTTATTTTGATTAATAGAACAGAGTACTCCATTAGACGGGTTTTGTTTCTTTCAGTTTTTTGCTTGCAAACTGGCTCATAATTGGCTAAATCTATCTCTCCCCTAGTTACTAGAAGTAGAAAGAATCTGCTACAGTACACCAACATTTTTATTTTTTCTCACCACTTACCGTAGAGTTGAAGTTCCAGGAAAGATGTGCATATCTCTAAAATTATCACAGGTAACATTTTTATACTAAATGCTTTTTCCCTAGTATAGCAAGAGTCACTAGCTTGCCAGACTACAATATAGGACCCCTGGCCTTCCACTGCCTGACTGCAAAGCCTATACCACATATATTGGGTTTTATAATGACAATATCCCACGATCAGATACCAGCATTTACATTTACATTTTGATTCTGACTACATTACTATAACAAAGAGACAACAAGATACAAGATTTAAATGACACAGATTTAAAACTTATGATTTAAATCATATAGATTTTAAAACATATCATTTAAATAACACAGGAAGAACAAATTTTCTTTATTTCACTGTACAGAAGAAAATGATCCAGGCCCCTTGTAGCTGGTAAAGGATAGAGAATCTGCCTGCAGTGCAGGAGACCCGAGTTTGATCCCTGGGTTGGGAAGATCCCCTGGAGATGGAAATGGCAACCCACTCCAGTATCCTTGCCTGGAAAATCTCATGGACAGAGGAGCCTGGTGGGTGGGCTGCAGTCCATGGGGTCACAAAGACTTGGGCACGACTGAACGACTAACACTTACTTACTTACTTAGATAGGTGGATCCTGCCATTCTTAATGCATAGTTTTAATCTCTAGATCCAAGGTAGTTTGCCTGCTTATACCCATTTTCCCAGCTAGCAGAAAAGGGAGAGAAAAGGAAGTGGGAAATAAACACTTTCCCTTTGCAAGATGTGATTTCAGTTGGATATTTCACTTTGGTTTACATGATTTTGATCAGAAGTAGTTAGACTATCATATTTAACTAAAAGGAAAGCAGCAGAATGTACAGTTGAACACTGAACGATGCAGGGGTTAGAGACGCTGACCCTCTGAGTAGTTGAAACTTATCTTCTAGTCAGTCCTTCATATCCACAGTTCTGTGCCCATGGATCACAGTGGATCATGTAGTACTGTATGTAGTACTTACCAGCAAAAAAATCTATTTGTAAGTCGACCTGTGCAGTTCAAATTCATGTTGTTCAAGGGTCAACTGTAGTTTGGCCAAGCAGCCATTTATTCTACTAAACTCAAGTATTTTTTTAGTAAGAAAAAGAGAATGAGAAAAATGAGAAGCTTCTGTACACTAGAGTCATCCCTCAGTGTCCATGGGAGACTGGTTCCAGGATCCCCAGGAATACCAAAATCCTTGGTTGCTCAAGTCCCTTATATAAAATGATGGAGTATTTGCATATAACCTACACAATTTTCCCATATACTATAAATCATTCTCTGTATTACTTAAAATATCCAATATAATGTAAATACCATGTAAATCATTGTAAATACAATGTAAATGTAAGATAAGTCATTGCCAGCAAGCAGCAAATTTGTTTTACTTTTTGGAACTTTCTGGAATTTTTAAAAATATTTTTGGTCTGTGGTTGGTTGAATTGTTGATGTGGAACTAAGGATACAGAAAGTCAACGGTCCTGTACTGTGGGGCTTTTCCCACTAAACTGACATTAAGAAATAACAATCCGACTTTTTAGAAATTTAAACTAAGAGAGAATTTAAATAAGATTCATTTCTGGGATACAGGGTATGAAAAGATATATTTTTTGTAAATTCTTCATTAAGTCAAAACAGCTGAGAACCAAAATACTAAATTACAGACCTAGAAGACGTCATCTTGCCTTAAACTTGTACCAAGGCTAAATGACCATGGCAAAATGTTAACCTGATTTAGGCTTCTGAAATCATTGAAGAAGATCTTTAGTTTTTTGGCAATATTTTCTACCCTTTAATTTTGAGAAAGGATGGCCATGAAATCCCATCCCCTATTCTCAAACTCCCATTTCTGCATAATATGGTATCATGTGGTGGTAGAGACGGTGGGCATACAGTCTGGACTCAAAGCTAAGGATTGCAAGCCCTTCTGTTTACCAACTTAGAAATCCAAGAAAAACACTCAATCTTTCTAAACCTCAGGTTCCTAATCTATAAAAGAAAAATCATATTAAGTGTATAGTTAAGTGTATGTATGCTCAGTCATGTCAGACTCTTTGCAACCCCATGGACTGAACCCCGTCAGGCTCCTCTATCCATGGAGTCCTCCAGGCAACAATACTGGAGTAGGGTGCCATTTCCTACTCCAAGGGATCTTCTCAAACAAGGGATTGAACTCTTATCTCTTGCATCTCCTGCATTGGCAGGTGGATTCTTTACCACTAGCACCAACTGGGAAGCCATCAGTTTTGAACCTATTTATTATGGGTATCCAGAGAAGGCAATGGCATCCCACTCCAGTACTCTTGCCTGGAAAATCCCATGGAAGGAAGAGCCTGGTGGGCTACAGTCCATGGGGTCGCTAAGAGTCGGACATGACTGAGCAACTTCACTTTGACTTTTCACTTTCATGCATTGGAGAAGGAAATGGCAACCCACTCCAGTATTCGTGCCTGGAGAATCCCAGGGACGGGGGAGCCTGGTGGGCTGCCATCTGTGGGGTCGCACAGAGTCGGACATGACTGAAGCAACTTAGCAGCAACAGCAGCAGCATTAGGAGTATCTGGGGCATCCCAGGTGCACACTGGTAAAGATTCCAATTCCATCTGCAGAGATGCAAGAGACAAGAGTTCAATCCCTGGGTCAGCAAGATACCTATGAGTAGGAAATGTCATCCCACTCCAGTATTCTTGCCTAGAGAATTTCATGGACAGAGGAGCCTGGTGGGCTACAGTCCATGGGGTTGCAAGAATCTGGCATCACTGAGGACAGCACAATAGGAGTATACAGAGGACTGAACAGCTCAAAAATGTGTAAAGCATTAAGAGCAGTAGCTGACATTTGGTCAATTATCAATGAGTAACAGTTACTACTATCTCCTTGTATCATTTTTCAGGTTGGATCAGATCAGATCAGATCAGTCACTCAGTCGTGTCCGACTCTTTGCGACCCCATGAATCGCAGTACACCAGGCCTCCCTGTCCATCACCAACTCCCGGAGTTCACTGAGACTCACGTCCATCGAGTCAGCGAAGCCATCCAGCCATCTCATCCTCTGTCGTCCCCTTCTCCTCCTGCCCCCAATCCCTCCAAGCATCAGAGTCTTTTCCAATGAGTCAACTCTTCGCATGAGGTGGCCAAAGTACTGGAGTTTCAGCTTTAGCATCATTCCTTCCAAAGAAATTCCAGGGCTCATCTTCAGAATGGACTGGTTGGATCTCCTTGCAGTCCAAGGGACTCTCAAGAGTCTTCTCCAACACCACAGTTCAAAAGCATCAATTCTTCAGCCCTCAGCCTTCTTCACAGTCCAACTCTCACATCCATACATGACCACAGGAAAAACCATAGCCTTGACTAGACGAACCTTTGTTGGCAAAGTAATGTCTCTGTTTTTGAATATGCTGTCTAGGTTGGTCATAACTTTCCTTCCAAGGAGTAAGCGTCTTTTAATTTCATGGCTGCAATCACCATCTGCAATGATTTTGGAGCCCAGAAAAATAAAGTCTGACACTGTTTCCACTGTTTCCCCATCTATTTCCCATGAAGTGGTGGGACCAGATGCCATGATCTTCGTTTTCTGAATGTTGAGCTTTAAGCCAACTTTTTCACTCTCCACTTTCACTTTCATCAAGAGGCTTTTGAGTTCCTCTTCACTTTCTGCCATAAGGGTGGTGTCATCTGCATATCAGGTTATTGATATTTCTCCCGGTAATCTTGATTCCAGTTTATGTTTCTTCCAGTCCAGCATTTCTCATGATGTACTCTGCATATAAGTTAAATAAACAGGGTGACAATATACAGCTTTGACGTACTCCTTTTCCTATTTGGAACCAGTCTGTTGTTCCATGTCCAGTTCGAACTGTTGCTTCCTGATCTGCATACAAATTTCTCAAGAGGCAGATCAGGTGGTCTGGCATTCCCATCTCTTTCAGAATTTTCCACAGTTTATTGTGATCCACACAGTCAAAGGCTTTGGCATAGTCAATAAAGCAGAAATAGATGTTTTTCTGGAACTCTCTTCCTTTTTCCATGATCCAGCAGATGTTGGCAATTTGATCTCTGGTTCCTCTGCCTTTTCTAAAACCAGCTTGAACATCAGGAAGTTCACGGTTCACATATTGCTGAAGCCTGGCTTGGAGAATTTTGAGCATTACTTTACTAGCATGTGAGATGAGTGCAATTGTGTGGTAGTTTGAGCATTCTTTGGCATTGCCTTTCTTTGGGATTGGAATGAAAACTGACCTTTTCCAGTCCTGTGGCCACTGCTGAGTTTTCCAAATTTGCATTTTGCATATTGAGTGCAGCACTTTCACAGCATCATCTTTCAGGATTTGGAATAGTTCAACTGGAATTCCATCACCTCCACTAGCTTTGTTCGTAGTGATGCTTTCTAAGGCCCACTTGACTTCACATTCCAGGATGTCTGGCTCTAGGTCAGTGATCACACCATCGTGATATCTGGGTCATGAAGATCTTTTTTTACAGTTCTTCCGTGTATTCTTGCCATCTCTTCTTAATATATTCTGCTTCTGTTAGGTCCATACCATTTCTGTCCTTTATTGAGCCCATCTTTGCATGAAATGTTCCTTTGGTATCTCTGATTTTCTTGAAGAGATCCCTAGTCTTTCCCATTCTGTTTTTTTCTCTATTTCTTTGCATTGATCGCTGAAGAAGGCTTTCTTATCTCTCCTTGCTATTCTTTGGAAGTCTGCATTCAGATGTTTATATCTTTCCTTTTCTCCTTTGCTTTTCGCTTCTCTTCTTTTCACAGCTATTTGTAAGGCCTCCCAGACAGCCATTTTGCTTTTTTGCATTTCTTTTCCATGGGGATGGTCTTGATCCCTGTCTCCTGTACAATGTCACGAACCTCAGTCCATAGTTCATCAGGCACTCTGTCTGTCAGATCTAGGCCCTTAAATCTATTTCTCACTTCCACTGTATAATCATAGGGATTTGATTTAGGTCATACCTGAATGGTCTAGTGGTTTTCCCTACTTTCTTCAATTTCAGTCTGAATTTGGCAATAAGGAGCTCATGGTCTGAGCCACAGTCAGGTTGGAAGATGCCCCTAAAAGAAATAATAGTGTGACTTAAAAAAATCAGCTAACATATTAATTGGAATTGAAAGTATGTTATACTAATACAAATTAATTGTAAAAATAAGACAAAATTTTAAGGTACCTGTGGGTATCAGTTCAGTATTAGTTCAGTCACTCAGTCATGTCCAAATCTTTGAGATCCCATGAACCGCAGCATGCCAGGCCTCCCTGTCCATCACCAACTCCCAGAGTCCACCCAAACCCATGTCCATTGAGTTGGTGATGCTATCTAAACATCTCATCCTCTGTCATCCCCTTCTCCTCCTGCCTTCAATCTTTCCCAACATCAGGGTCTTTTCAAATGAGTCAGCTCTTCTCATCAGGTGGCCAAAATATTAGAATTTCAGCTTCAACATCAGTCCTTCCAGTGAACACCCAGGACGGATTTCCTTTAGGATGGACTGGTTGGATCTCCTTGTAGTCCAAGGGACTCTCAAGAGTCTTCTCCAACACCACAGTTCAAAAGCATCAGTTCTTCAGCACTCAGCTTTCTTTATAGTCCAACTCTCACATCCATACATGACTACTGGAAAAACCATAGCCATGGCTAGATGGACCTTTGTTGGCAAAGTAATGTCTCTGCTTTTTAATATGCTATCTAGGTTGGTCATACCTTTCCTTCCAAGGAGTAAGTGTCTTTTAATTTCATGCCTGCAATCATCATCTGCAGTGATTTTGAAGCCCAAAAAATAAAGTCAGCCACTGTTTCCACTGTTTCCACATCTATTTGCCATGAAGTGATGGGACCAGATGCCATGATCTTCGTTTTCTGAATGTTGAGCTTTAAGCCAACTTTTTCATTCTCCTCTTTCACTTTCATCAAGAGGCTCTTTAGTTCTTCTTCACTTTCTGCAATAAGGGTGGTGTCATCTGCATATCTGAGGTTATTGATATTTCTCCGAGCAATCTTAATTCCAGCTTGTGCTTCATCCAGCCCAGCATTTTTCATGATATACTCTGCATATAAATTAAATAAGCAGGGTGACAATATACAGCCCTGACACACTCCTCTTCCTATTTGGAACTAGTCTGTTGTTCCATGTCCAGTTCTAACTGTTGCTTCCTGACCTGCATACAAATTTCTCAATAGGCAGGTCAGGTGTTCTGGTATTCCCATCTTTTTCAGAATTTTAAAGCCCAACAAATCTTTTAAAGTACCACCTTAATGGGAGGTTTTTACATAAAACATAAAGCTATACTAATTACAAAATAATTTTCTAATTTTTAAAAAAATATTCAAAATAAATTTCTACTGCTACTGCTACTGCTGCTAAGTCACTTCAGTCGTGTCTGACCCTGTGCGACCCCATAAATGGAAGCCCACCAGGCTCCCCCGTCCCTGGGATTCTCCAGGCAAGAACACTGGAGTGGGTTGCCATTTCCTTCTCCAATGTGTGAAAGTGAAAAGTGAAAGGGAAGTCGCTCAGTCGTGTTCGACTCTTAGTGATCCCATGGACTGCAGTCTACCAGGCTCCTCTGTCCATGGGATTTTCCAGGCAAGAGTACTGGAGTGGGGTGCTATTGAATTCAAAATAATTTTCTACTAATTACAAAATAATTTGCTTTAAAATAATTCTTAAAGCACTTTAACAGTCTCTAAAATTACACTCAACTTCAACTTCCAGTGTTCTTGTTCTTGAAAACTATTACAAATGAAAGTAATAACCTAGAATGTTCTTTTTTCCTGATTATAAATATAACGTAATTGAAAAATCAAGAAATATAGAAAAGTATAAAAAAAGAAAAAATATCTGAAATTCCTCCATTGAAAAATAATAACTACTTTAATGAATATCTTTCTAGATATTTAATGAATATCTTTCCAAATATTTCTTTGTTAAATACTATAAATAAAAAACAATAAGACTGCTCTGGTAATGATAGGCAATCCTATCCTAATTATATAACAATTATAAAATCTGGACAAAGTTATTAAGACTAACTATTTGAAGGCACAGGGAATTACAAGTCATGTAGAATCTTGAGACTAGTTTACTTTCAAAGATTGCTACTGTATCAGGTGAGAACTGTGAGTCTGTGGTCTTCTTGCCTTGAGTACCTCACAAGCCGCCCCACATCTAAGTAGGTGAAGAATCATGGTCTTAAGCAGCTCAATGTGGCAAATGATAAAGTACAAGCAGCAGACCAGCTGGGTATTTAAGCAAGAAATCCTGTAAGCAAAATAGCCAATATACAAGGACTAAGATTTTAAAATATAAACACAAATTCTGCTCAGTATCCTGGCTGTCTATAAACTACACATGAGCATGGGAACCTTCAGGGCCAGGGGGTGGGGTCAGGGGGTGGAAAGCAGGTATAAACTACAAGGAGATCTAACCTTTGAAAAAGAAATCAGCTCTTAGTGGGATTTGCAAGTATGCTCCCCTTTTCATTCCCCATAATACTTGCAGCTCCAGAAGGCAAAAAGTGAATGCTTTACTGGCTTGAGCTGTCCAAGGATAAAATTCAGGGATAAGAAAGATACTGGGAAATTTACACCTACCACACAATCCAGCATCTCACTCAAAAGAGACAGAAACGTCCACACAAAGACTGGTAAACATATGTACACTGAAGCTTTCTTCATAAACTGGAATAAACTCAAATGTCTAACAACTGCAAAACAAGTTTTATATATCTTTAAAAATGAAATTCGTTCAGTAACAAAAAACAAAATGTAAATATATAGAACATGGGTAAAATTCTATAATGCTATGCTAAGTGAAAAAGTAACATACACACACACACACAAAGACTCCATATTTACATTTACAAGAAATCCTAGTAAAGACAAAACTTCAGGGACAGAATACAGATCAGTGGGTGCCTGGGATTGGGAGTGGGAGGAGGATATCAGTTTCAAAGTGACAAGAGGGGTTTTTTGGGTGATGGAAATATTTCATATCTTGGTGATTTTACAACCCTATTCAGGTTTCCCAGGTGGCGAAGTGGTAAAGAATCTGCCTGCCAATACAGGAGATGCAGGAGACCCTGGTTCGAACCCCTGGGTCAGGAAGATCCCCCGGAATAGAAAATGGCAACCCATTCCAGTATTCTTGCCTGGAAAATTCCATGAATAGAGGAGACTGGGGGGCTACAGTCCATGGGTCTCAAAGAGTTGGACACAACTGAGCACGTGAGTGTGCGCACATGCATACACACACACACTCACACATTAAACTGTATGTTTAAGATGGATACCTTATTATTGCATGAAAATGATTTCTCAATAAAGCAGTTAAAATAATAACACTTACATCTTATATTTTATCTCCCAATCCCCCCAGATTGCTTCTAATACAATAAACTGATCAAAATGCTTCTGAAAAACAGAATGAGCTCTCAGCTTCTCCCTAGTTGTTGAGCATCCAAGGATTTTAACTCCCTGAAGAAAGAGACTGAAGCTAATCATTGCTTTAGATGCAAGAAACAAATTTTGATATAATTAATTTTTTTTCATCTGGGTCAAAGTATTTTTAATATTCATTATGTTTTTACCTTTGACTCATGAATCAGTTAGAAACGTATAATTTAATTTCCAAATATTTCGAAGTTTTTCAGGTACTTTGTCAGAGACTTCTAATTTACTTCCATTTTGTCACTGAAATACTTTTTTTATGATTTCCAATTCTTTTTTTCTTTCAGATTAGCCTTTAAGTTCAGCATATGATATACTTTATGAATGGTACATATGAGCCTAAAAAGAGTATGTATTCTGCTGTTATTGGTTGGAATGTTCTATAAATCTCAATTATCTCAAGTGAGTTAATAGTGTCATTCAAGTCTTCTAAATCCTAGTGGATTTACTTATTGTTTCCCTTCTTTCATTTGTTCAACTAAATTCTACTGGGCAAGTCTCCTGATTATAGCAATTAACCATACTGTATGTTAATTCTTTGTACCAGACTGATTTCCCCACTATACATGGACTCACAGCAGACAAAAATAATGGCTTTTAATCTTCATAACTAGAGCACTAGTCTACTGCCTGACATATAAGAAGCTGTCTACAAGTGTTTGATGAGTGCATAGGTTACTAAATCAATGAAACAAACAACCTATAATCAAAATCCTTGTCATTAGTAGAGTACAAATTACAAATGTATAGAACTTAGAGTGCTATAGATTGCATTGTATCCCCCACTCCCAATTCATATATTGAAGGCCTAACCTTCAATATAATTGTATTTGGATATAGTGCTTTCAGGAGGTCATTAAAGCTAAATGTCATTGTAAGGGTGGGGTTCTAATTCAATAGGATCAGTGGCCTTATAAGAAGAGGAGGGATGAGAGTTCCCACTCTCTGTCCATGCACTTGAACTGAAGAAAGGCAATGTAAGCACACAGAGCTATGATGGCATATAGAAGTCAAGAAGAAAGGCCTACCAGAACCCTGCAAGGCTGGCCCCCTAGTCTTGAACCTCCAGAACTGTGAGAAATTACTTTTTGTTGTTTAAATCACTCAGCCTATGGTTTTCTATTATGACAGCCTGAGGAGACTAAGGTTACATTAGAGATATCTTGAGTAAATCTTGTTCAGTTAATATACACTAACAAATTTTTTACAGCTTTCTAATATATAGTCTTCAGAAACTGTTTCAAGAATAAAGATTTATAAAGCAAACTTATAAAATCTTTATAAAATAAAATAGTTTATTAAAATGCTTTGTTAAAAATAATAAGCAAATTAAAGGCTAACTGCAAGAAAATTAAATGATATTATAGACAAGAAATGAAACAGTATAGGATAATTAAGACAAGTAATTTCCAAGGAAACTAACAGTTTACCAAATATAACATCAATTTCTCTGCACTACTCTGTCACTAAAAGGCTCCAAACAAGCTCTGAAATAATTCTATTTGTATTTATAGAATATACAAGTGAGAATAACTATTGAGAAATATGATCAAGACTGTCCTAGATAAACACTCTAAACCCAGGTTAAATATACTGTAATCCCCCAGTAATATTTTGTTTGAAGTATGATTGATATCTTCATTATCATTTAATAAGCTAGAGACTGAATACATACCCCAATCCACTCTCTGAACAAGTATGCAATGAAGGCAATATTGTAAATATTATAGTAAATACCTTTACTAAAGTTAGGATTCAGGAGCTGAGTGAGCAGAAACTACCAGTAACCTTGTAATTAAAAGGAGAAAAACATAAATCCTTTCTGTAGACTCATGCAGTTTCCCAGTGCCTCCAAAAAAAAAAAAAAAAAAAAAACCACAAAACTTTAAAACATTGTAGGGAAAAAAAGGATGTCAGAAAGTAAAGACTTGCAGACTTTCCCATTACTTGTCTGTAGTTTGTAGATTTGGTTCCAACTCAACACAGTCAATTCACTGGAGAGGGACAGAGAGAAAGAAAAAGAAGGATCCTAAATGGTCAGTTTCAATGAGCTTGTTTTCATAGAAGGACAGATGAACAGTGTATTGTTATGTCTGGTGTTCATCAAATACCAAAAAAAAATCTCTATTTTGAGAAAAGGAGATTTTATATTAAAATTGTACAGAGCCAAATCATCAGTGGTTTTAACTCCTCAGTTTTTACACAAACATTGTAATATGAATTATAAGACCTTACTCGAACCTCTACATAGGGTTAAATAAAATAATTGAAAACAGGAAAATGCTCAGATACAGTACCTGGCATGGTTAAAAATGTAATTGTTACACTAGATAAGCTGGAGAGGTTGGGGTATGGCCAGCCCCCATCTGCCTTCCATGTAGACACAGACCTGATCAGGAAGTTGCTATATATACCACAGCCTTCATGACTACCTTCCAGTCTGGAGAGAGGTGACCACAACTTTGGAGAGCCATGTGTCATGTGTCATGTTTTGCAGTGATTATTTCTTTGCCAGTGTCAACCTATCTCTGATTTGAGATGAGCAGAAAAGAAAACCAACAAAGTCAGTAAATCAATAGAAAGTACAGTTAGGACATGAGGAGTGAGAGAGGAATCTTGGCAAAAGTTTGAAACAGTCTATCTTGATAAAGTGAGAATTCTTCCCTCCTGTCACTTAACTGATAGCCTAACTTGTCATCTCTTTTATTACAAGCAATTGTGTATTTTTGAGCATATACTATTGCAATGTTCAGTAACTGGTAATACTGTAAATATACCTACAAAGAAGTATAAGTCATGGCTATTGACCTTAATGAACTATAAGTCTTACAAGAAAAGAAAAAATAAGCACACTGATAACTTGATGAAGCAGTAATGTGCTAAATTTCTCAAGAGTGGCACAAGGAAAGTGCTAAAGGGACACTATTCCTCGAGGTCTAAGGCCCCAGGGGTGTAATTCAGCTAATCAGGAGAGCAGAAATTTTAACTTTGTTCCACTCCACATGACAGGGCCAGAAGTCTACTCCCATTAAGATCTATTGCATTTGCTATACGAGCAAAAAAAAAAAAGACATTCTCTGACAACACAGACTCCTATTTGGCTTGGTTAACCTGCTCTCACTTCCCTTAGGAAGGTAATTGAAGTCAAGAAAGTTGCACATAGCGATTTAGAGGTTTGCAACTAGGAAATTCTTAGATTTTGGGGGCATATGTAGCCTTTCATGTACAAAGTTCTCATTTTAACCTACCTCAGGCTAGCCGGCTTTACTGATTTACAGTTAATTAGGATTGAGATTTTCATTGAAAATTCGAATACTTATATGCTTTTTTGTATGCATTTCAGATCCTGTTGGCTGAAGCAAATAATCGTAACAGCACTCAAGAAATGAATGATACCACAGGGAAGAACTTCAACCACCCCTACCCTTGACAACCTGTAAGTAAATCCTGCTGTGTTCCCTGTTCACAGAAATATCTTTCTGACATCACTTGTGATAGCTGAAAGATTTCTTTTCCTATCAGCCAACAAAATCCCAAAACCATTTCCTCACTTTTTAACCATGTCTTGAAATCCCTTAAGAAAGTTCTGCTGTTTGCTGTTGGACTTTTGTACTAGAATTAAATTCTTTGTACCAACCAGAGGCTAAGTTATTATATATGTGTACAAGTTCCACTGTGATAAATAAGCATTATTTGGGCATAAGATTACGAGAGGAAATCTGTATTAACCATGGTAAAGAAGGCAGAATATACTGTTCTCAGAATGATTTAATGAAATTATACCATTGTGCATTCAAAGCATTTGATAAAAACAGAATTCTATTTTTAAAGATTCTTCATTCTTATTTTAAGGAAGGAAGAACCTAAAAGATTCATTTGCATCATTTAAACATGTCAGTGAATAGTTGCCAGTGAGGCAAGACTTTCTTCATTACTAATGGTCAAAAACAACAAAATAAAATCAAGTCTAACCTTCCCACAACTGACAATTTGTCTGTAAACCTTTCCTGGATACAAAACAAGAGACAGCTTTAGAGAAATAGTTAAGTAGCCAGGCCCAGAGATGAGTCTTATAAGCTATCAAATATTTTCTGTCTCTTACTTTGTGATTTGCTGCTACATGCTGTTTATGAAAATACTTCATCTACTAAAATGCCTTCAATGAAAATAATTCTATTTTACTATTAGAAACTACATGAATTCACCTGTTATTTCAATCATCAAATCAGTCAAGAAAATATTTAAGCTAACATCTATAATCAGTGCATTTATTATTTTTAATTTTAATTTTTGATTTCCATATTCTTACTATTAAGATTCATTAGGAAAAGATGCAGCCTGAAAGCTACCTGAAAGGTAAGTTAAACTAGATGTTTTGCCTTTCAAAAGCTGATATCAATAAGGCTTCTTAGAAAGTAATCTTCCTGATTTTCAATACCATCTTTTATCTTCTTTTGGAAATTCATTAATTTGGAAGTTTATTAGCATGCTACCATAAATACTGGGCCAATTAAGAAATCACAATTTAATATGGTTTAACATTACCATATTTCATAGATATCACTAAACCTGTTAACTTTTGTTTCATCTTCTGAAAAAAACCTCAATTGTATTTATACTTTTCTTCTATTCATTTAACTCTTAATTTCTCAGTGAGACATGGCCTCTACAGATGTATCAAAATGGGTACCCAAATATCACTGAACATTAACTTAATATAGAGAATTTTCCACTTGAAAGGTTGCCTTTTCTCACCAACTTGACATTTCACCTCTTAAGATTTATAGTTCTTGACTAAAACTGGAAGTAATTGTTTTGTTAACTCCAAGAGAAAAATCGTGCTCTATGATTATGTGAGAAGTCAAGAATCTCTGTTTTCAGTTTCTGACTTAAAAAGATATTTGAAGACTAAAGATCCATGATTGGTTCAGCTTCTCCTAACTGCTGATACTTTAATTGTATGACTGCCTGTTACCTGTAGACAGTCAAAACACACCTCCCAGCACACACAGTCATGTATATGCAGGTGTGTGCATGCACATGTGCACAAACACACACACACTATTTTAAATAAAAAGCCTGAGTCCTGTGATCAGTCATTTCCAAAGATTAAGTTGTACAACTCTGGGCAGTAGGTTAAAAAAGAAAAGATGGCAAATGAAATCATTGTATTTTTTATGAGTTTTATTTTTAAACCCAGGATTAAGCCAAACACTAAAATAGGCTACACAGGGTGCCTTCTAACCCAGTGGAGTTCCATGAATCACTATGGTATTCTTTCCTCTATACTAGCAAAACAGCAATTAAGTAATTTGGCTTCCTTTTGACAATGATGATGAGAAGTCTATTTGGTTATTATTTCTGAAACATAAGAATCAGATTCCTTCAAAGGTCACCAGGGACCACAAGGTCCTTGGCGTTGTCGGCTCCTAAAACCTGAGTTCTTAATTCATGATTTAGCAACTACCATGATATCTTACAACTATAGGGGACTCTCTCCAACAGTACTGGGAGTGCTCCTGCAGCTTTCCTGGGACTTTCAGGGGCCATGGTGACTCCACTCTAGCTTTGTTTGAAACAATTTCTGCATAACACGTCCAGTGACTTCAAATCCTATCATTATAAACTTTTAAGACAACTGCTTTGCAGAGTGAAGAGATACCTTAAGCAGGTTATATTAGGTCTATTCTTGAGGAGAGAGAGATAATTTATATTGTTTTTTAAAAACTTATCTCTTGTCCATGTGTCTTAGGTTCAATGTCATCACATTCTTTTGGTAAGCGTGATAGTTATGATCACAGGCTTTGGAGTCAGAAAGGTTTGGGCTTGAATTCCGAACCAGGCACTTACTACTTGGAGATTATGCAACTATCTGAGCTTTTTCTGTAAATCAGGAATAATTCCTACTCCTTAGTCATTTTACATATCACAAATACATGCAATGAAGAAGGAAATCGCAACCCACTCCAGTATTCTTGCCTGGAGAGTCCCATGGACAGAGGAGTCTGGCGGACTGCAGTCCATGGGGTCGCAGAGTCAGATACAACTGAGCGACTAACACAGCAATACATGCAAAGTATCTAGGACAGTGCCTGACAGAAAAGGTGTGTTCAAAATGAGAATAATGTTGTTGTTACTGGTATTACTAATGAGTCTTTTATTCCCTCCTGAGAGCAAACTTTGAAAAGAAAATAGGGAGTATGAATACAAGAGTGCTGGGTTAGATAGAGGAAGCTTGCCCTCAAAGGGTAAAACAATTGTAGAATATGGAAATTTTAATCTGCTACAAAATATTCCCGAATTCAGGGGTGAGAAATGCCATGTTAATACTTCCACCCAGCCTCCAAGGCAGACAGAACTAATCATTGTAGCCCTAATGAGCTTGGGCATGACCTCAGATTCCTTCTAATCTTCAGGCTTCAGGTGGGCACCACACAATGATTAACATTGTCCTCAATACAAAATCTTGCCGGGAGCCGGCATATTGCATATTGAGTGCATATTGCATATTGAGTGCAGCACTTTCCACAGCATTATCTTTCAGGATCTGGAATAGCTCAACAGGAATTCTGTCACTGCCGGGAGCCAGCGTGAGGAACTCCGCCCATGACAAAGGTCATGAGGAAGGAGGCTCGGCATACGCAAAGGCGGGATCGAGCCTCAGGAGTCCCCCTGGAAATTCTCGAGCATCTACCCCCAAAACCAGAGTCTGCCTACTTTCTGCTTTGTGCTTTCACCTATACCTCTGACTTTACCGGGGGGCTGTCCCCCACTACCTCTCTCTGAAAAAAGAGTTAGCTTACAGCTCCAGTTAATAATTCCTGGGTGTGACAGTGTTTAACCTACAAACTCCTTTGGAAATCCTCTAGCCTGCCTGAATAGGTTTTTCCGGCCACATGTGATTGTTCAGAGCCTCCCAACTGTGAGAGGCAGGAGATGTTCTAAACTGTCTAAACACAGATTCCTTTGATTAGTTAAAAGATTGATTAGAAATTGTATTGGTGAAGGGTTTTTCACTTATTGAGCCAATGTTTGCTGCTAAGTCTCCATACTCCGTACCTACTGTGGCCTTGACAGCGTATTGATTGATATAATGGGTGTATAGAAATGTAAGTAGTAGCCTCAATGTTTGTAACGTTGGACCCTTGAGTTAATTCTTTTCTTGATTGAGCCCACCTCACCTTTGCCCTATAGGAATGCAGCTTTGTCCAATGCTTTTTTGGAGGCTGGTGCCTGACTTTGGAATAATCACCTTTAGAGAAAAATAAGTTTCTTAAAATGTTAACAGGCCTCCGGGCCAGAAGATGATGTAATTCACCTGAACTTTTGCATATGATAAGTTTGAAAGCCTGGCTTATATTAGGACCAGGAACTGCTGTCCTTGCATGACTCCACCCCTTCCCCCATTATCCTCTATGCACAACTTAAGGTATAAAAACTACTTTGGAAAATAAAGTGCGGGCCTTGTTCACTGAAACTTGGTCTCCCCATGTCGCTCTCTCTCTCAAATTCTGGCTGAGTCTCCATCTGGAGCGCAGAACCCACCATGCTTGCTAATTATGCCTGGGCTTCTAAGATCCGACCGGGGAGGCCTCAGTGTCTCCTCTCCTTCGGGAGAACGGAAGGACGCCTGCGGCCTACGCAAGTGGTGCAAACTTCTTGTCTTGAAGTTTTATTGGTCTCCCATGTAAACCAAGCTACTCAGCCTCTTTTCTCCACTGAATTTTCCTACTGAGCTATCCTCATTCTATTACTCTTTATATCTTTAATTAATATCTAATTGAAGCTATTGTATCCTTACCCTTGCCGACGCCGTCCCCGCTTCGAATACCCTGGATCAGCCGGGGCTGGACCCTGGCAAAATCTAATTTATCATCTCTGTCCCAGGTTTAGATGAACCTAGACCCTTAAAAAATCTGGATGAGCAATGGGCACATTATAGGGATAAAAATTCACAAAATGAATTTAAAACTTAAATTTAAGTCATGGTTACTATAATTCCCTGTCCTACTTTATTAATGAATCTCTAAAATTCTTTCATCAGCAAATAACTCAAAATTAGTTGAGTAACTCAAAAATCAGTCTTACAATAATACTGCAAATCACACTGTGGGGCATTCTGAGATGCATTAATTAATCTAACCAAAATTTATTAAAAATTTGAATTTTACAGTCACCGTGATATTAAAAATACAATAAAATCTTTGACACACTTCTTAGAAGGAACTTTTTTGGAAATCTGGATAATATTTTGTAGAAAGGAAGAAATGCTTCAGAAATGCTGACTCTGTACGTAGAAACATTTCTCAGAGAACTACAAAATCAATGTGGATGACACTGCAGATATTATATTTTTTTATGGAAAGTCCAAAAGGTGTTTCTGCATCTCACTCTTATCTGAACAACCCAGGGGCAATGCTGACAACTGAGTATGGTGTAGAATGATCCCTTAAAGGCTGCTTCAGAAAGACAAAGCCTTCTTTAGAATGAAAAAAATCACAATTGAATGAAATAAAGGGTAATTTGCAGAATCACAGTTTGTAAGGATGAAATATCTGAACCCAGTTTAACCTGTCTACACTCTTTCGAAACAGAAATTACATCTTCTAAAACATCATTAATTTATCACCCTCATTAATAAAGTTTCAGCTTGCAGAGAATGTTATATCTTGTATTTCACTTCCTAATACATGTGTATAAGTGAGTGAATAGCATATTTGATATTTTGAAATACCTCTTAGTGGATTTAAAATAGATTATATTACAATTGATTAGATGTAATTATCTAAAAAGACATTTGCATTGTTTTATAAAATTATAAGTAGAAACTTACCAAATTTGAAGTTGTTTTAATAGTTGAAGTGTGATTATAATGTACTTTCTTTTCCAAAACTAACTGGAGGTTAACTACACAGCAAATCAAATCCTGATTTTTTGACAGCATATTTGATAAGGATATTTTTAATGAAGGTATTTTAGAGCAGTGATCATGGGCTTGTCAGATTTTGATGGCAGCTGTAAAGTGACTGAGGCTGGTCAGGTGATAGAAGATGTGTGAATACGCCACCTCCATTTTGCTAGACTTAGGTTAGAATTAGTTATAGTAATGAATGTCCTGGAGTGTAATTTCAAATGTGATGAATGATATGTGAAAAAAAAAATGCTGCTTCTTCTTTTTTAAGCCTTTTTAAAAAATAGAGCATCAATTCAATGCTAAAACTGTTCATTATTATATGGTTTAACTCAACAATTCTCTGAGGTTGGTTCTGTTGTATGTATTTTATAGCTATGGAAACACAAACAGTAAAATTTGAAATTTATCCAACTTACAGAGCTCATTTTCACAAGATTCTTTTCCTGATGTGCTATGTCCCTAACACTACCTGACTTTCTGTCACTCTCAAACAGTGAAGTGCTCTCTCTCACTGCCTGGCATACCTGGCCCTTAAGTAAGAACGCAACAGGTTCACTCCCAGCTTTAGGACTTAACTCTCACCTCCTCAGAGAGAACTCCTTTGACATGTTATTTGAATCTTCCCACCAATTCACACCATTTATTTATAATATCACTCTAAATTCTACCTTTGGAACCATTTCTTACTCTTTATTATGGGTTGAACTATGTCCCCCACAAAGAGCACATGTTGAAGTCCTAAACTCTATTACTTCAGAATGTGACTATATTTGAGACAGGGTTTTAAAAGCAGTAAAGTAAGTGTTAGTTACTCAGTCGCGTCCAGCTCTTTGTGACCCCAGGGACTATAGCACACCAGGCTCCTCTGTCCATGGAATTCTCCAGGAAAGAATACTGGAGTGGGTAGCCATTCCCTTCTCCAGGGGATCTTCCAGATCCAGGGATCGAATCCAGGTCTCCTGCATTGCAGGTGAATTCTTTACTGTCTGAGCCACCAGGGAAGCCCTTTAAAACAATGACTGAAGTAAAATGAGGTCATACAAGTGGGGGGTCCTAAGTTAATATGACTGGTGTCCTTATGAAAAGTGGCAATTAGGATACAGACATACATGGGAATGAGATCATGAGAAGACATTGGACCATTTACAAGCCAAGGTGTTAGGCCTTCAAAAGAAATCAGTGCTTCCAATACCTTCATCTTGGACTTCTAGCCTCCAAAACTGTGAAATAATTTCTGTTTGTTTAAGCCACCCAGCCTGTTACTTGGTTATGCCCTAGCCAATGAATACACTATCATAGTCATTGATTTATTTTCTATTGCCCTACTTTTAGAAAATAAAATTTTCATCAGGGAAATAGAGGTCAGGAGTGCTATGAGTGAGGGCTGCACAGACTGAACACAAGTGTGTCATCAGGGTACATGGTAAGGAGAATCTGAGATATTTATATTTATATATTTTAAACTAGTGAGAGAATTAGCCAAGAGATGTCTATAGAAAGAGCATTCTAGAATGAGTAAACAGCTGGAGCAAAAATCTCTGAGGTAGACACTCACCTAGTATGTTCCAGAACAAATAACTTTTGTGAAAACAAAGGGAAATCATGTCTATGTGGGCAGCTTGTTAGCTATGAAGTAATGCATTAATATAGACAGTGCCATAAGTAGTTCCACTCTGTCACTGAATATCCATAGTAACTGGGGCAAGTCACTTTCTATTGACTGCATTTCTTCTTTTAAAGGAGGATCTTGGAAGCTAAAGTCGAATATAAAAACTCCATGACTAAGTGTAATTTTGGCCTTTCTTTTAACCTTAATGTTTTTTGTATGCACCTAATATAATAAAAGAGAACCAAGTAGAGATGAAAATGAATATAAGAATTGAGAGGAAAAGAGTTTAAACAAAAAGTCCTTTATGTAAATAACTATTTAATCATTTAGCCCACAGATAAAAATCATGTTATTTTCCAGGATCATAAAGGCTGTAAATGTTCAAAAATATTAAAGTAATAAAAAACAAGGAAAGAATGAGAGAGTGTCAAAGGCTGTAGGAGGGTAGAAGACATGACAGACGCATTGTGGTATCTTGGATTTGATCCCGGAATAGAAAAACTCGCGAAATCCAAATAAGTCTATAATTGAGTTAATAGTACTGTGATTGTATTAATTCAGTACTTTTGATAAGTGCACCATGGTTGGGTAAGATGTTAACATTAGGGAAAGCTGGATAATGGGTAAATAGGAACTCTCTGTACCTGTTTACAACTCTTTGTAACCTAAAATTAATTTTAAATGTTTTCTTAAAAAGCATGGAGGGGAATCCTGCCTCTTAGTTCTCTTTGAATCCCAGTAGTCTTTGCTTATTTTCAATTATTGGAAGAAAAGTAAAAACAAGATATGAATAGCTTCACTAATATATAAAAAGTATATTTTCTTTAAAATACCATTTTTGTTTAAGAAATGTAAATGAATACCATCAATGATCCCAAAGGGAGGAAAAACACAAGCTATGAAATCACTGCTCAAATAAAGTCATACAGAGAAAATGCTTAACTGCAAAATGCAAATAGTAAAATGCTAGCCTCCTTATGCTTAGAAATAAAATCATAGGAACATGATTTAGTACCAAACCTCATACATAAAAGGCAAAGAGTATGTATTTGTTCACTGGATGTAAAATCATAGTTTCATCTGTATCAGTCATTAAAACCTGCATACATTTCTGGTGAAAAGTTTTAATGACAGTAAGGCTGCCTGCACTGATATATCCCCAGCTATGTTTCTAACAGGACCTGGCGTAATCTCTCTGTTTGCCAAACCTCTTCCTTGACAAAAGCCTATGTCTTGTAAAACAAAGTTGGCAATGCCTGTCCTTGACTTTGAGGAAGCATTACAAGAATGATTCAAATAATGTTTGAATATAACTATGGGATCTCAGACAAAGAGGACCCTGTCACTGCCATGAAAGGAAAATAAAAATTTGTCTTTTTTTGTTGTTGTTCTTGAAGCTGGTAATGATTATAATGACTAATACATAGATCTGTCCCAAAGCTCAGTGGCCATTTTTATGTCTAATGAAATCACTGGCCTACCTCCAATCAATATATCTTATTCTCCATCAGTACACAACTTCTTGGCAGTGAAGTGCAAGGAAATCATGCATAACTGGTCAGCCAGCAGGAAGTTCTAAGTGCTATATCATTGGCAGGATGTTCCAAGTTTGGAACAACTACCAAATCTGAACCAGAGAGCTCTCTACAAGTTTTCATATGTTCTGATTTGTGTTAGCATAAAATACTTAAGCATATGAGGCAAAGGCTACATGCAGGCACTGTCCAGTGTGATACAGTCAGGGTAGGGAGAAAGGAGGGACAGTTTATTACCTGCTTGTATAAACAGCCCATCAGAGAAAGTGGAAACAATTAGAAAAAAGTAAGTAAATTTTGACTATCAGCTGAGCTTTCAAATAGAAGACTTTTATACTTTGGCCACCTGATGCAAAAAATTGACTCACTGGAAAAGACCCTGATGCTGGAAAGATTGAAAGCAGGAAAAGAAGGGGATGACAGAGGATGAGATGGTTGGATGGCATCACCAACTTGATGGACATGAGTTTGAGCAAGCTCCGAGAGTTAGTGATGGACAGGGAAGTCTGGGGTGCTGCAAATCCATGGGGTTACAAAGAGTCAGACATGACTGAGTGACTGAAATGAGCTGATAAGCAACATTGCCATGAACACACGTTTTCATGCAGCAGAAAGAAGAATAAAACCTTTGGCATTTGAAAAGGATAATCTTTCTTCATAAAATGGAAATATGAAGAATGCCAAAACAGAAAGTGTACTGAACAAAAGCAGGAAAAGACATCACAGTTCTGCATGATCCTCATTCAAACTTGAAATTCAGAATATACCCTGAATGGAGAATGCAACACAGAAGTTCCTGAAGACTTTGAAAGGCTTCCTCAGGGATGTCAATATAGTTCCAAGATGTAGCATTTGTCTTTACTTGACATTGAGTCCAAATATCTCGAAAGATCTAATCAACCTGGAGATATGAAAAAGACCTGCTTTGCTGGTCACTCTGAACTCCAAGCCTTTCCTTTATATTCAACTGTTCTCTTGGCCTAAGCACACACTTGAACAGAGAGAGAACAGAATAAGAAACATATTTTCTTGGGTGTTTCTAATTGGAAATAGCACAAAGAGAAAAAGAGGCTTTATCACATTATTCCCAAATGAAAATGTTCTCTGATAGCATTCCCCAGAATATACTCTATTGGCATTCATAGATGGGCACTTGGTAGGGAGCCTTGGGCTACACATTGTATGGTGAAGAGCATCACTGACATCTAACTTAGTGATCTCGGTCACAGCTCAAATATTAAATATTTTCCCGCCAGAATGCTAGAGCCATGAACTGCTTAAATGGTCCACTGAGGTAATGTACTGGCTCTGCTCTTGGAAATAGAGGTTCTCACTAGTGTGTGCAGTAGATAGGGGAGTGCACAAAGCAAGCTGGGTTTGTTACTGAGAGATCCTAATGAATACAATTTTTGGTGAAACAAAAAAGAAGGGAAGGGAAGGAAAGGAAGGAAGGAATAAAGGAAGGAAAATATGATGGGAAGGTGAGAGAAAGGAGGAAAAAAAGGGAGAGACAAGGGAAGACAGAGGAGAGACGGAAAGAGAAGAAAAAAAGTGGCTTTCTATAGGAAGAGATAGGAAATCTGCATTTTGTAGGCTGTCAGTCAATCGTTAACAATTAAACTAGTGTCTCTGGGTCTGCCACTTGATTATGTATATGGTTTCAGTAAAAAATGCTAATTGTAGCAAATACTCAAAAATTCATTGAAGTAAAAGTCAGGGTTTATTGCTTTTTCAGCGGCAAAGATGTTTTCTACAAAGCAGAACAACAATGATCAGTTTAAAGAATAGTTGATTCTCTTCCTGAGTAACATTTTATTCAGTGGACTTTATTAAAAACTTTATGTACAAGAAGAGGATAGGAGGATATTTCAATTCAACAAAATAAATTTTAAAAGTTTACTGAACTATAAATCATAAATTAATAATACTATTTTATTTTGAAAATGCTTTTAAATATAATTGAAGCATTTAAAAAACACTGACACTTCAACCCCACCACACCTCCCCACACTATTATCATATGGTCTAAATAAATCTATTTGTTCAAGATAGAAAATTTAAATCATTCTACTCTGCTATATTAAGGAGCTGATCAGAAAGAACTAGGCAGCTGACTGTCCACAATTTGTAATATTTTGCTGGTTTTTAATCAGCATCAAACAAAGAAGGCCATCTTGATGTTCAGAAACAGAACATGTAAACAACTATTCTGCTCTATTTTATTTTTACAACAATGCATGTATCATGATGAATTACTAACTCAATAAAGAGCAATATGGTATAATGGGAAGGACCAAGGGATTTAATGTCAAAAGACCTTTTTTTTTTGAGTCCTGGCTCTGCAATTTACTAGATATGTGACCTCAGGCAATTGATTTAATCTAGCTGAATGCATTTCTTGCTGTGCATACCTCTTGTGGGGATAAAATGGGGTAATGTCTATGAATGTCTATTCCGCCCGACAGTAGGCATGGAATGGTCAAAAGGCTGTCCTCTGAGCTCCAGCAGCCAGGGAGAGTGTTTCAACAGCATCACACGGGCGTGTCATAGTGCCGCATAAAGGAGGAATCAGTTTTCAACTTCAGCCTCAAAAAGAAGTTACTTTTCAGCCCAAGAGAGTACAAAATAATCCTCCCCATGCCTCAGTATGGGAGAAAGAACACTGCAGATGAGAGATGGAATACAGACATAAAACAGATCACCTTTTCTCCTAACTGTAGAAAGAAAAGAAATACCACTCCTGAAGCATTAAATTAATACAACAGACATAATCCAATACAGATGGGAAGAAATAAACTACTACAGAAATCAACTTTTAAAAGAGTGGGTGCCAGAATAAAATGTCAACAATGGCAACAGAAAGGTCTGAGATAATTTTACATACACTAAGGACTGGGATAAAATAAAATAATCCTTGATATATTAATATATGGATGAGGAAATAATCACAGTAGTTAAGTATTAGGTACATTTGAAAGATAAGAAATCCATATCATATCAGAAATATGTATATACATACATATTATATCAACATGTATACACATATATGTAATATATTAACACATATATAATTTATTATATACTAAAAGAATTACAGATTTCATTCCAGGGTTCAATCAATCTTACCTGTTACATTGGCCCTCCTCCAAATTTCTGAGTTAATTATTCTCTGGATATTGTTATAATATATAACTCTACTTAGAAGGCGAAGAGTCTACCTTAGAATTTCAGATAGGATATTAAACCCCAGTTGAAAAATTGTCAGTAAACAACTTCATTTAGTGAATTCTGGCTGTTTCTGTTTGGAGATGCTACACACGATATTTAGATAAAAAATAATCTAGAAGCTTGCTTGAAGGTTTAGTTATCCCAAACCGTATCTCAGCTACTGAAACATCCTTGACCAAGTTATCCTCCACTGTCTGGCAATATATTTGAGAAAAAGCTCTGAAAGAGATGCCCATGAAAAGGAAATCAAATTTCTCTTAAGCAAATATATTTACATCTGAAAAGTTAAAGTGTTAATCTACGCTCAGTCATGTCTACTCTTTGCCATCCCATTGCCTGTAGCCTACCAGCCTCCTCTGTCCATGGAATTCTCCAGGAAAGAACACTGGAGTGGATAGCCATTCCCTTCTCCAGGGGCATATTTACATATACACATATATAAAGTATGGGCTTCCCAGGAGGCACTAGTGGTAAAGAACCTGCCTGCCAATGCAGGAAAATAAGAGATGCAGGTTTGATCCCTAAGTCAGGAAGATCACCTGGAGGAGAGCATGGCAACCTACTCCAATATTCTTGCCAGGGAAATCCCAAGGACAGAGGAGTCTGGTGGGCTACCATCCACAGGGTCACAAAGAGTTGGATACGACTGAAGCAGTTTAGCACATATGCATATATATATTTACATATATTCCTGGGCGATATATTTATACTTGTTAACTATGAGCCTAATAACATTTGAAAGCAAGGAAAACACTTTTAAGAAATACCCTTTAATGTAATTTGGTTTCTTTTTGTGTTTTCAGGTGAGGAACTTTTTTCTACAAAGAATTCCTGTCAGAACTTTTCAGAAGACAAATGAAAGGGCTGATTAACCCAAATAGGACTGGTCTTTTTCCAGGAAGTCAGTCCGTTCAGCTGCTGGGTTATGTCTGACTCTTTGCAACCCCATGGACTGAAGCACTCCAGGCTTCCCTGTCCATCACCAACTCCCAGAGCTTGCTCAATACTTCCTTCCAGGAAGTATTCTGTGACAGTGACTCCAAAAATCTACCCACCTTGGACACAAAAAGAATTACTGCATTCTTTGTGTCGGAAATAGTAAGAAAGCTTTCCTATTTAGTACCTGAAGAGGTTCTTTCAATTTCTATTTTATAAAGACAGTGTAGTAAGAAGAATTTCCTTGTTCTATAAAATAAATTGTATATTGCTATCAATAGCTAATGTATCTATAAATGCTGTCTGGAAGACAATGAGTACATGTGCCTGGTTCTAATGCTTATAATGCTGTGACCCCCTCTTCACTGAGTAATGTGAACCATTCCCAGAAGTGGCCAGTGCTGCCTCTCCAGTTCTGGCCTCAACTTCCCTTCAGCCTTCCTATTTCGTGTTCTCGGCCTTTATTGCTCCCCTCTATGTTTCACAATTCTCAGGGTTTTTTCTAAAATCACTGTTGATAAGTAATTACAGAGCACAAATATCCACTCTGTCTTCAACTGGTCATGGCTCTATTCAGAGAGCATATGTGGACATCTCCAGTTTTGTTTTGGTTGTTTCAGCCTCAAATAGAACTTTACATTTGTATTTTCAACTGCTCTTGTTTTTTTGCATGTCTGTTCATAATTGATATTTCATCAATCTGTACAAATTAGAACTATCAGTAAAATTCTTTAGGACTTTCCTCTAGTGTAAATGCACAGAAAACACACAGATCTCTTTAAATGGTTTTAAAGAGGAATTTCCTTGCCTAACCGCTATGTGGAAATGCTTTTCCATGAATAGGAATTATTAACACTTATTGGATGATTACTATGAGCCAGACACTCTTCTAGGTTTTTTTTTTTTTTTACATATACACTTCATTTTAATACTCATAATAGGCCTATAAAAGAAATATTCTCTTTCACAGGTAGGAAACCTAATGCCTAGAGAGGCCACGTGGCTTGTACAGGATCATACAGCCAGACAGGGCTGGGATAAAAATTTGAGCTCAGGTGCTTGGACTCTAGAGTCCCCATTATAATCTGTACATTGTCTTGAAAGCATTTGTCTTATGCAGTTGTTTCTGATACTCCCTAACAAGTGCCCTCCAGTGAAATGACTTGCTTCTCGAGCTGAAATTAAGCCTAGCCAGCTGATCCAGTTATTTGCTCTTTAATTGTACTTGCCCACAACATTTACACAGATCTGATAAAGATATTGATCACTTAAGGCCCATGAATATCCAGCTCTTTTTCCTGTGGCACCATGTAGCAGTTCTTTTTACTTTCTGCCTTATACAGAAGTCTAAGTTGATATTAAAAGGTTATGGTAGCATGAAACCTGCTTTCAGACAATCAGCTTAAGTCACTGGCTCTTCAGTGTTATCCTATTTATACCAGTTCATTATATTGTACTTAATATGAAATTACAATGACTCACTCATAAGTGCAGCTTTCTTAGACTTAATTAGACACTGAAGAATTATTAAACATTTGACAGCATATTGTGCATTTGATCTCAGTATTGAATTCTCATTGATATTAATGCACACACAATGTAATATAACATGTTCATCTGACTATGAGCTTATGTAATTTTTCTCAATTTAACAGCTTTTCAGATGCCGATTCTTTTAGATATTTGGCACATAAATGTCTTCTAACAAGTTTGATGGTACTCTTAATTAAAGATAAGACAATTTTACCAAATAAAGAACAGCATAAAGACCATTTCAATTAGGGGAAAGTCATCTGTGTTCCAAATTTCAAGTCTTCCCCTAACTATATGAAATATTTTAGGTGTTACTTAATTGTGTAAGTTTTCTCATCTCTAAAAATCAATCTATTAAACAAGATAGTTCCTATCCTATTTTAACACTAAAATGTAGTGATTTAGTAAATGGTTTTTGTAGATGCCATCATACAGAGTCATCTTATTTAATCAGAGGTCTGGTTTCACTAAATTCCAGCATGTCAGAGCCCTTGTCAATTGTTTAATAGGCGGAAGATATGAATTCCACTTGGGTCTGTCTTATAATATTTCTTTCTTATTTATTAACATCTTGAAAATACTTATTTGCCAAAAAGACACAACTGAATAGGAATATGGATAAATTGGAATTAGATAGCACTTTACAAGAATTAAGATCTGTGTCCAAATATTTTTACTCATAAATAAATAATTCTTTTACTGTGGAGAATATATTTAAACAACTGTATAAGTGGCACAGAAATATGTAAGTATTTAACTTGGCTCATACACGGTGTCAGCAGCATCACCAGCAGGACATATTGCCCTGTGGAATGAATCTTTTAGTTTAAACATGTTTTTAACCTTCTTGGATTTATTAGATCTTGAAGAAATGATTATTAGTAGAAAAAAAATGTTAACTTTCTACAATCTAATATGCAATCATATACAAATGTAGCATAATAAACTGTTTTTATTACAATTTCATCATCTGAATGGAAATTATAGTGTTAGCACTTCCAAGAGATGGTTCTATCTGCATGCACAGTGAGGAAGAGTTGGCATAATGGTCTGTAAGGCATATCAAATTTATTCTGGGAGGTAGTTAAAGGTCTTTTAAAGGTCTTACTCCACTTGTGGAATGAATTTCTTATCGTGTATGAATTCTGAGTGTAACACATCCAGCCCCTTGAAGTGGGGTTTGTTTTCAATAAGAAGATAATAGCTAAAGAATTTTACTACTGTACATACAGGAGAAAGATTTTTAAATAAAGAAAAAATATACTTTCTATGATTATCAGCATTAGAAACAATATAGAAAAGCATTTAGGACAAATCACCTACATTTACCCATAGAAAAAGGAAATACAAATGCTGAAATTTGACCATCAGGAATAAAGCTACATTTAGACTTTTAGGAATGATGGGAGAGGGTGGGCACAGTATTTTTCTCTCTCTGGAATACATGTGAGAGAGAGATAAAAAGCTGTGCTAAAAGCACATTTTCTTTTGCTGTGAGTTCATAATTACCAAGTTTTCATGTATAATATTGTTTTAAAATATATGTTTTATGAGATTAACACACTGAACTTCTTATGTCTGCATCATATGAAGATTTCTAAAAACAGTATTTGTTAAACTTCACAACCATATCAACATTCTTAATACTATTATTGTTATCATTATAGGTGAAGATACTGAAGTATGTAGAGGTTGAATAGTTTACTTGTTTAGCAGATGTTATTGAATTTCTACTATGTGTCATGTTCTTCACTAGTCCCATAATGGAGGAGTAACTGTCCTCAAGCAGATAAAATATTGAGGAAAAAAAATAAGCCAAAAAATATTAGCAATTAAAATAAAATTTGATCATCTAAAAGTTATGATCCCAATACTAGACATTTTATAAACATAATTGAAATATTTTAATTGTTGATATAACAACTTCACACTTCTTAATATACCAGAATATAATCACCATGAAGTACAGGGGTTTCTTTCATTATCTGCTATGCTCACAACTCCCAGATGGTACCTTGCACATAACAGATCCCCTTAAATATTTGGTTGAATAAGTTAACTGTTGAACAAAATTTACTACTTTTTCTTATGTTCTTATTCCCCTCTACCCATCCATCCTAAAAAGAAAAATCTTCAGTTTTGGCATTACATTTTGCTCATAATATGAGTTTAGTCAAGAGTTGCTGAATACGTAGGGAAATAAATAAATCATGAATAATTGAATGTTTATGATCAATTTGGAAGTATTACAAAGTATTACAATCAATCACAAAGATTGATAAAGCTTACAGATGAAAGTACTTTTATACTCATTTTTATAATTTAGTTTTATTCCAATGATATAAATCTATGTCTTATACACAATTCTCTTATTTTCTGGGTTTCAACATTGTGTCTTGTTTTATAGTTATTTCAGGTGCCATCATATTGCAACTGATACTGTCCTCACACCTTGGTTTCCTATCATGCTTGGCAGCCCTGTACTGATGAAATAGCTCAACCAAATTAAAACACAAACTAATGAAAAGGAATAACAGCAGAAATGCTACCAAAGAGGAAATATGCTTCAGAAAAATATTATTACACCTTCAACTACAAAGATAGATATCATCTGCTTCAGACATTTATATATTCTCTCAAAAGGTAAAAAATCAAATCGAATAGTGCTTTTTAGTTTCCAATTGTTTAAGATTAGAGCTCTGGTAAATTCCCTCCATTAAAGAGGTTAAATGATGGAAAATTTGAATTACTTATCCATGATAATATAGCTAGGAATAAAATATATTTCCTGTTTTCTTAATTTCACGGTGTAGCTACTACTCTTACCTGCTGCTGCTGCTGCTAAGTCACTTCAGTCGTGTCCGACTCTATGTGACTCCATAGACAGCAGCCCACCAGGCTCCCCCGTCCCTGGGATTCTCCAGGCAAGAACACTGGAGTGGCTTGCCATTAAGTTTGTTTATAAAACTGTTCCAGTGAGTGAAAGATGAAACTGCCAACTGGAAACATAGGGTTTTCTTTTCATTATCTGATGTCTGGCCTCTGACTTATGCTCCCTGGAGCTATTGAATACTGTGAGTCAATCAAAGTAAACACTTTCAATTTTAAAATATTTATCATATCATGAATGAGTGCTGTTAGGAACATCCCATTTGTGTTTCCTTGTATGCCTGCTGTGTGTTCCTCTAGAGAATACACCAAGAATTGGAATCAAATATCAATACCCACAAACTCATCCAGAATGGCTATTCCAATTTGTATTTCCATCACATTCTTTCAGAGTTATTTCTTTTATCCTTTGCTAACACTTGATTAATACACTTTTTCTTTCTTTTTTTTACAAATATGACATTTAGAAAACATCCATTGGTTCTTTAATTTGCATATACCTGATTACAAATAAAGATTGGATACTTTTAAATATATATCATATTTCCCTTTTCTGAAAATACCCTGTTCATATTGTTTCTCTTAACATTTTTTCTTTTTTCTTGTAATTAGTAGGAATTCTTTATATCATTTAAATGTAAACTGCCTTATTTGTTCCAAAAGTTCCAAATATTCTGTCTCATCTGCTACTTTTATGGTATTTTTATTGGGAGGTATAGTCATATGTGTAACTATTTTTCTTTTTGCCTTTTGTGTCTATGAGACTTACCACTCCAAGTTCAAAACATAGCTTCCTATATTATTTTCTAAGAAATTATAGGCTTTTGAAAAGGTCTTTATCCATCCTATATATTAGAGATTTAAATTAGTACATATTTTCATGTGTGTGAACAACTTTCCCAATACCATTTATTATATAATACAGTACTTTATCCACTGACTGTCAGGCCATGATTATAAAGTACTAAAATTTCCCTGTGTACATAGGTTAGTTTCTTTACCACATTCCTGTATAAATATTACCTAGTTAATTTTTAATCATGACTTATGTAACCCTACATTTCACTTATTACTGTATTTTTCAATGCTTTTGCATCTTGATTCTGTCTGCTACAACTGTATTTCTTTGTTGAAGTATTCTGAGAAACCTGTGGTGGTAAGCTTTCTGAGTCATGGTAGGCCTGAAAATGTCTTGATTTCAACGCCATTGAATGGCCATTTGACATTTGACTGGGTTTAAAATGCTAGTTAAAATTCCCTCCCAACTCACCCTACCCATTCCTCTTCTGTTCAGTGTCATGGATGAGAATCTGATGGCAATTTGATTCTCATACATTTGTGGATAATATGGGTATCTTTCCTTTTGTCTCACACTAAAGAAGTTTTAGGGTTCCTCTTTTAGGTCTTCTCTTACTTGCTGTTGTTTTTAGGAAATAGCATTATGAGTTTACTCACAACATTTGTTTTCCTGAGTTTAAAAAAAAAATTGCTTCTACTGAGGACTTAATGAAACACTTCAATCTCAGAACTTGTGTCACTCCTGAGTTTTAAGACATTCTACTTGCTTTCTCTTCATTGTACCTATTTTTTGTTTCCAAAACTGTTACTGAATTGATTTTGTGAATTCTCAATCCATCCTACATAAGTCTTTTCTTGAATGTTGTGTATATTTTTATATTTTATGCTGCATTCTGGGAATACTTCTTGTCTCATTCAACCAACAAACTAATTTTCCCTCACTTAAATCCATTCTGTTATTCATCTCAACAATTTAAGTTTTATTGCACATCAATAATCAAATTGTCCATTTCAATGACTTCTGCTACTTCTTTTATTTCTGTCAGAATGTAAATACAATTTATTTTAAAGCCCTCTACAGCTTATATTTATTAACTCTGCTTACTTGGATGTGCTATTTTTTTGAGTTGACATTATTCATTCATGATGTTGGCTTTCCTTGATTCTTATTAGTTTTTTTTTTTTTTTTGTACACATTTTTTCAGAGTTGAAGTGTTTTTCTAGGCTCCATTTCTATGGTCCACTTAGAAATGGTCCACATCATGCCTTTTGCTTTTGTATGTTTTAGTGAGAGTAGTTCTGGGGCATGCCCACCCACTGTGATAAGCCTTGTGGCTTGCTTTTGCCCTTCACTTCTCACAAGCATTTGCTATCTACCTGAGCCAGTATTCATTCTTTAATTCAATGCCCTACTTCCACTGCCCCCACCTTAAGGAAACTCAGATATTCCACTGTTGCTGTTTGTCTCAAGATGTACAAGAGATTTCTGGTGACTCAGCCATAACAATTCCACCAATCTCGCCATTATTTTCTCCTGTGCCTTCTCTCCCTCCAAGTACCCACCATCCCTGGGAAGACACATTCCTACTATCACTACCACTTTTGCTATAGTATGTGAGTTGCTCAGTTGTGTTCACTCTTTGCAATCCTATGGACTGTAGCCCACCAGGCTCCTCTCTCCATGGAATTCTCCAGGCAAGAATACTGGAGTGGATAGCCACCCTTTCTCCAGAGGATCTTCCATACCCAGGGATCAAACCTGGGTCTTCTGCATTGAAGGGTTCTCTACTGTCTGAGACACTAGGGAAGCCCTTCTATAGCAGCATCCTTCATAAATCTTAAGCTACGGTTTTCTTCTTTAATTAGGTACCATCTGCTTTTAAAATCTATAGTATTCTTCACAACTTATAGTCTACCTTAGAGTCTCCCTGTTTTCCAGAAATGATTGTGAATATTGGAAACAGGTGGCACTGGAGGTAAAGACCGGCCTGCCAATGCAGGAGACATAAGACACTGCTTTGATCCCTGGGTCAGGAAGACTCCCTGGAGAGGGGTGGATGGCAACCCACTTTAGTATCCTTGCCTGAAGAATCTTATGGACAGAAGAGCCTGGTGGGCTAAAGTGACTTAGCATGCCTTGGAAACATATATTTTCTCTCATTTATATCGATTTGAGGAGAGTAAGGGAGGCAATAGAGTGTGCTCCATACATGTTCCTTTGTAGGGAACAGATGTATTTTTTAACTTTCTCAGAAGAGCAAAGAATAACTCAAATTCACAATAAGATGTAAATAGTTGACATCACCAACACAAAAAGAAGAGTGCCTTACTTATTTGATATTTGAACTTAAGCAACTTACCTTACTACTCTAAGCCCATCTTTCTCATATATAAAATTATGATGGTTGCTCCCCTGTAACAGCTCTTCCCCAACTTAGAATCCTTTGGAAACCCTCTCAAACCATCTATGGGAAAAGACCAGTTTGTTGTTGTCGCTCTTTGTTTTTAATTTCTAATATTTCTCAGACTGATTAGTTCGGTAGCTCAGTCATGTCCAACTCTTTGCAACCCCATGGACTGCAGCACACCAGGCTTCCCTGTCCATCATCAACTCCCAGAGCTTGCTCAAACTCATGCCCATTGAGTCAAAAGCATCAATTCTTCAGTGCTCAACTTTCTTTATGGTCCAACTCTCACATCCATACATAGACTACTGAAAAAAACATAGCTTTGACTAGATGGACCTTTGTTGGCAAAGTAATATCTCTGCTTTTAATATGCTGTCTAGGTTGGTCATAACTTTTCTTTCAAGGAGCAAGCATCTTTTAATTTCATGGCTGCAGCACCATCTTCAGTGATTTTGGAGCCCCCCAAAATAAAGTCTCTAACTGTTTCCATCGTTTCCCCATCTATTTGCCATGAAGCGATGGGACCAGATGCCATGATCTTAGTTTTCTGAATGTTAAGTTTTAAGCCAGCTTTTTCACTCTCCTCTTTCACTTTCATCAAGAGGCTCTTTAGTTCTTTGCTTTCTGCTATAAGGGTGATATCATCTGCATATCTGAGGTTATTGATATTTCTCACGTAATCTTGATTCCAGCTTGTGCTTTTGTTAAATACATAGTCATACAGTTGTATTTCCTGGTGATGCCAACTGTTATTAAAGTTTCTAAATGCTCACTTTCACCTTTTCTACCTAGTTCACTGAGAACCAGGAAGACACTGTGCAGGCTGGCCTCAGTATGTACTTTGTGTGGGACCATTCTCTTAGCTAAAGGACCGTCTTCTTTCAGTGGAAACACAGGCTGCATCTTCTGCTATGCCCTAACCGCCAACACTATGCACTATCTGAGGCTCACCATGTACTCCTGTGCATCAGATGATCTGCAGGTCCCAGAGCAAGCTCTGGGCCCCTACATGATTATGCACATGTACTTACTGGATAGAATTGTTTGCTAAAGCAATAATCTCCCATACCTAATTTGTCTTTTTTAAAAACTGCACTTAAGTACCATCTCATTTTAAGGACTTTGTGACTTTCTGAGATAAAGATGTACCCTCTTCTCTCTAGTCTCACTTATAATTTTCTTTACCTACTCCTGTGATACCTCGTGTCTTTATAGTTTTTAATCTGTATACTTGCTTGTTTGATCTCTTTCTACCAGAGGATTAGTTTCCCTGTACTGCTTGTGAACCTGTTCCTTTGTATCTTGAGAGCAATGGCATAGTTGAAAATGTGAATTATGTGTTTAGAAATAAATATAAGTAAGTATCAACACTATGTTTTATATTTGCTTTAGAACATAAATATAAACTGCCTTAATCTTCCTACTATAAACTTATTCATATAAACCTGCTTTTTCAACAAGATGACTCCTGTTTTTATTCAATTCTTAGAAACTCATCTGTTACTCTGTTATTGTCTCCTCCCTTGTCTCTCTGGTCATTCCTCGGGAACATGTATTCAACATATATTGAACTTCATCATTTATTCTCTGAGTTTTTTAAAACTCATATTTATTTTCTTTCTTTTTATACTTTGTTCACCAATATGCTTGATTTCCTTAGTACATTAAACTTGTCTTCTAATTTTTTTCCAATTTTTAATTTTATTGACCACAATTTTTCATCCCCAGACTTGCTATGTGTAATACAATCCTGCTATTATATGATTTAAAAAAGTGTTCAAAAATTCAATCATATTAAATATGGGACTGGGTTATTTCAAGAGAAATGTGTCATAAACTGTTGTGTCTAGCACAGGTATTAAAGCCCTCACCCAGGTCCAATACCTTAGTAAACCATTCAGTTAAACTCCTCTTCATCAACTCGAATTTGAAGTGCTTCTTTATTTCCAGCATTCAAGAATTGTTTTTTCATATTTTTAACATTTGTTAAGTAAATAGTAAATTGTTACATGTTCTACCTTATTGCTGTAATGTATGTGGGTTTTGTATGGAAGAGTTTATCATATCAATTCTCTTTACCAAATTAACTAGAAGTTCTATTTTCTCTCCCTAACATGTGGACTATCATGTGGACTATCATGTGTATTCTAGGCTGGAAACTTATCCCCTGTATCCTGTTCACCATAAGGGCCATAGTGAAGCCAGGTGTTCTGAACAAATACGCGCAGACTCTGACGTAATAATTCTGTACAAAGACATCCGTTTGATGCCTGCAATAACTCTCTTCTTAATTTGACTCGCTCATGAGAGTATTTAAGTGTTAACATCAGAGTCTTTTCCAATGAGTCAACTCTTCGCATGAGGTGGCCAAAGTACTGGAGTTTCAGCTTTAGCATCATTCCCTCCAAAGAAATCCCAGGGCTCATCTCCTTCAGAATGGACTGGTTGGATCTCCTTGCAGTCCAAGGGACTCTCAAGAGTCTTCTCCAGCACCACAGTTCAAAAGCATCAATTCTTTGGCGCTCAGTCTTCTTCACAGTCCAACTCTCACATCCATACATGACCACAGGAAAAAAAATAGCCTTGACTAGACGGACCTTTGTTGGCAAAGTAATGTCTCTGCTTTTCAATATGCTATCTAGGTTGGTCATAACTTTCCTTCCAAGGAGTAAGCGTCTTTTAATTTTATGGCTGCAGTCACTATCTGCAGTGATTTTGAAGCCCAGAAAAATAAAGTCTGACACTGTTTCCACTGTTTCCCCATCTATTTCCCATGAAGTGATGGGACCGGATGCCATGATCTTCGTTTTCTGAATGTTGAGCTTTAAGCCAACTTTTTCACTGTCTACTTTCACTTTCATTAAGAGGTTTTTTAGTTCTTCTTCACTTTCTTCCATAAGGGTGGTATCATCTGCATATCTGAGGTTATTGATATTTCTCCCAGAAGTCTTGATTCCAGCTTGTGTTTCTTCCAGTCCAGCGTTTCTCATGATATACTCTGCATATAAGTTAAATAAGCAGGGTGACAATATACAGCCTTGACATACTCCCTTTCCTATTCAGAACCAGTCTGTTGTTCAACATCCAGTTCTAATGTTGCTTCCTGACCTGCATACAGATTTCTCAAGAGGCAGGTCAGGTGGTCTGGTATTCCCATCTCTTTCAGAATTTTCCACAGTTTATTGTGATCCACACAATCAAAGGCTTTGGCATAGTCAATAAAGCAGAAGTAGATGTTTTTCTAGAACTCTCTTGCTTTTTCCATGATCCAGCGGATGTTGGCCATTTGATCTCTGGTTCCTCTGCCTTTTCTAAAACCAGCTTGAACATCAGGAAGTTCATGGTTCATGTATCGCTGAAGCCTGGCTTGGAGAATTTTGAGCATTACTTTACTAGCATGTGAGATGAGTGCAATTGTGTGGTAGTTTGAGCATTCTTTGGCATTGCCTTTCTTTGGGATCAGAATGAAAACTGACCTTTTCCAGTCCTGTGGCCACTGCTGAGTTTTCCAAATTTGCTGGCATATTGGGGGCAGGAGGAGAAGGGGACGACAGAGGATGAGATGGCTGGATGGCATCACTGACTCGATGGACGTGAGTCTGTGTGAACTCTGGGAGTTGGTGATGGACAGGGAGGCCTGGTGTGCTGCGATTCATGGGGTCCCAAAGAGTCAGACACGACTGAGTGACTGAACTGAACTGAACTGAACTGAAACTTGTATTAAGGCTGTTTAGGTATTTCCTATTCCTTCCTAAATATATTGTAATATAATATTTCAAGAACACATTTTCATTGCCGTAAATTTACCAACAGTTGGCTATCATGTATGTTAGAATTTCTGCTTCTGCAACCTATTTGTTTCATCCACAAATTTTGTTAAGTGAAAATTTTGGATATCTACTATCTTCGACAATATTCCTGATATAATAAATGAGAGTTTCCAATAAGAAAAACATAATTTACTTCAATGGTGACTGTTTATTTGGAATTAATATAGTTTGCTCATTTTACTTTTGATTACATATTAAAATGGTACTGCAGTAACTTTGGGGGAATAACAGGAAGATTATAAAAGATTCTTTCTTTACATTTAAGAAGAGTAACAAAAAATTTCAGTAAGAAAGTAAAAATGTATAGCAGTATTTATGGTGATAGCATGCTAGTGCATATCACATGCTATGAATGAGCAATCCAGTGATACAGATAAAGAAGAGATCAAAAATCCACAAACAGCTACTATTCTACCCTAGAAGCTATGTAGAAGGACAACAACTAAACATTATCTTGAAAATAAGCATTGATATCCTACAAACAACTTGAAAGGAAACATACTGAGAGGTATAACTAGAGGATTCAGAAGAAAATGCCATTAACTTGAACAAAATAGAAACCCACCAAAACCAGGAAAGTTACCAGGTCTCATCATCATTCCTGGATGGAAAGAAGGTGGAGATAAAACAATGCATACTAAATCAGCACTATTAGTTTCTCCAACTTTAAGTAAGCAATTATAAAAACAAAACAATAAAGCAAAGCAAATGAATAAACAAAAAACAAGTTTCTGAGAGAGGCAAACTAAGTATGGAGAGACTCACATAGAGTCCCAGATCACAGTGCACTCTTCTTAAGAGAAGTATTGATGATATGAACCAAAAGATTTACTTTATCTGCTAGAAGGAAATGAGAGTTAAAGATTCCTACAATAGTAGGAATGAAAGGATATTTTTCTCATTGATAAAGATTGTCACTTGGGGTCTTCTGAGAAACAACACTAGGATCAGATTAAATGTAGAAAGATTTAGTTAAATATGTCTATGAGAGATGATAAGAAGAGAACCAGGAGTCTGGGAGAGGTGTCAGATCATGAGGCAACTCAGACTTTGAGTAAACGAGAGATGAAGAGAAGATTGTTAGTAGTATCCCAGACTGTTAGGCAGTTTAAGGGAGATTCAGAAAGACTATCAGGGACTCCTTAAGCCAAATATGGTCATCACTGGGATCCCATATCTTCCAGAAATGACCTTACCTTAGCACCTTTTCATGCCCAGTCACTGGGTGAAAGAAGCAATGGGAAGCATGACCGAGACCAAACATAGCAATGAAATTCAGATCACAGCAGCTGGGACACTTGGCCAATTTTCTACCATTTCTTATAATGGGAAATCTGCAAGGTGCATTTTCATGACTACCAAAAAGCGTATATGTAAAACTCTGCAGCAAATGTCATATTTGATAGTTAAAAAAGAGACATTCCCTTTAAACTTAAAAGAAATAACAGTATACTGATGATCTTGGCCAATGCAATATGACAGGTAAAGTAAGAAGGAAAAAATGTGAAATAAAAGACACAACTGTTAAAATTTATAGACAATATGGTTGCCTAGCTATTAAATTCAAGTGGATGCATTTTTAAATTCTTATATCTAATAATAGAATTCAGTAAGTTAACTGGCTAAAAAAAACAGCATGGAATAATCCTGCATAGAAGCATATCCAAATATAAAATGTAATAATAAAATAAGAATTTTACAACAGTAACAGAAAAAAAAATGAGTAATAATTCTAATAAAAGAGATCCAAACTCTCTAACAAGAACTGCAAGAGGAGAAAACAACTACAAGAAAAATATTGCATAAAAACACAAACAAATGGAAGCTAAACAATATGCTACCAAATAACCAATGGGTCATTGAAGAAATCAAGAGATACCTGAAGACCCATGAAAATGAAAACATAAATATAAAAAACTGTGGGATGGACAAAAACTGCTCTAAGAAGGAAGTTTATAGTGATAAAAGTCTAACTCAGGAAACAGAAAAAAGTCTCACAGTCTAACTTTACACATAAAGTAGCTAAAAAAAAAAAAGAACAAAAAACTCCAAAATTAATAGAAGAAACCATAAAGCAGCAATAAGTGAAATAGAGACTAAAAACCAATGGGAAAGATAAATGAAACTAAGAGCTTGTTCTTTAAAAAGATAAAATTGACAAACTATAACCAGACTCATCAATGCAAAAAAAAAAAAAAAAAAAAAGGGCTCAGATCAATAAAATTATCAATGAATAAGGAGTCCCAACCAATACCACAGAAATACAAAGGAACATAAGAGATTATTATGAACAAATACAAACCAATAAAATGGACAACCTAGAAGAAATAGACGAATTCCTAGGAATGTACAAGCTCCCAAAACTGAACCAGAAAGAAATAAAAAGTACAAGCAGACCAATTATCACCAATGAAATTCAATCAATAATAATAATAATAAACTCTCAACAAACAAAAGTCTAGGATCAGATGACTTCACAGGTGAATTCTACCAAACATTTTAAGAGTTAACATCTGTCCTTCTCAAATTATTCTAAAACACTGCAAAGGAAGTAACCCTTCCGAACTCATTCTGTGAGGCCAGCATCACTCTGATATTAAAACCAAGATATCACAAAAAAACAATTACAAAACACAGGTAAAAATGATGAATATAGATGCAAAAATTCTCAACAAAATTTTAGCAAACCAAATACAACAATAACAATATATTAAAAGGATCATATACCATGATCAAGTGGAATTTATCCCAGGGATGCAACAATGTTCAATATCCATAAATCAATAAATATGATATATCACATTAACAAATTGAAAAATAGAAATCATATAATCATCTCAATAGATGCATAAAAAGGTTCTGAAAAAAAATCAACATCAATTTATGGCAAACACTCTCAATAAGGTGGATATAGAGGGCATTCACCTCAACATAATAAAGGACATATATCATAAGTCCAGAGTTAACATCACACTGAACTGTGAAAAGCTGAAAGCATTTCCTCTAAGATCAGGAACAAGACAAGAATGCCCACTCTTGTCACTTACTCAAAATAGTTATTAGAAGTTCAAGCCACAGCAATCAGAAAAAAAAAAAGAAACAAAATAAATTTAAACTGGAAAGAAGAAAAAAAATAAAACTGTCACTGCTTGTCAATAACATAGAAAATCCTGAAGATGCCAACCATAAAAGTACTAGAACTCAACAATGAATTCAGTAAAGTTACAAGATACAAAACCAATATACAGGAATCTGTTGCATTTCTATACACTAGTAATAATAAGCTACTGCTGCTAAGTCACTTCAGTCGTGTCTGACTCTGTGAGACCCCATAGACGGCAGCCCACCAGGATCTCCTGTCCCTGGGATTCTCCAGGTAAGAACACTGGAATGGGTTGCCATTTCCTTCTCTAATGCATGAAAGTGAAAAGTGAAAGTGAAGTCGCTCAGTCGTGTCCGACTCTTAGCGACTCCATGGACTACAGCCTACCAGGCTCCTCCGCCCATGGGATCTTCCAGGCAAGAGTCCTGGAGTGGGGTCCCATTGCCTTCTCCAATAAGCTACTAGAAAGATATACTGAGAATATAACACCACTGCCACTCTTCTCATTTAAAAGAATAAAATATTCAGGAATAAACTTAAGTAGGAGGTAAAAGACTTGTATTTGATAAACTATAAAACACAGATGAAGGAAACTGAATATAACACAAATACATGAAAAGATACACTGCATTCATAGATTTGAAGAATTAATATTATTAAAATAACCATACTGCCCAAGGCAAACTACAGGTGAAAAGCAATTTCTATCAAAATACCAATGGCATTTTTCACAGAACTAGAGCAATCAATTATAAAATTTGTATAGAAACTCAAAAGACCCAGAATAGGCAAAACAATCTTGAGAGAGGAGAAAATTGACACTATCATGCTCTCTGTTTTCAAACCATACCACAAAGCTACAGTCATTAAAACAGCATGATACTATTAATAGCACAAACACAGACAAGTAGATCAATGGAACAGACTAGAGATCCCAGAAATAAACCCACACTTTTATGGGCAATTAATCTATGACAAAGCAAGAATATACAATTGGGAAGAGAGAGTCTTTTCAATAAATGGTATTGGGAAACCTGGACAACTACATGCAAAACTATCAAACTGGACTATTAACCTGACACCATACACAAAAGTAAATTCAAAAAGGATTACAGACTTATACCTAAGATCCCAAATCATACCATTTCTAAAAGAAAACATAGTATGCTCTTTGACATCAGTTTTTGTAATAGTTTTTTAGACATGTCTTTCAGGAAATAAAAGGAAAAATAAACAAATGGGACTACAGAAAACGAAAAAGCTTTTGCACAGTGAAAGAAATTATTAACACAACATAAAGACCACTTACTGAATGGGAGAAGATATTTGCAAACAATAACGACACAATGTTAATACCATAATATGCAAAGAACTCATAGAACTAGACATCAAGAAAACAAACAACTGGATTAAAAAAATGGGCAGAGGATCTGAATAGACATTTTTTCCAAGGAAGACATCCAGATGACCAATAGGCACATGAAATGATGCTCAAAACCGTTAATCATCAGGGAACTATAAGTCCAAAACTATAACGACATATAGATTTACACCTGTCACAATGGCTATTATCCAGAAAGCAACAAATAACAAGTGTTGGAGACGATATGTAGAAAAGGAAACCATGTTATACTGCTGGTAGGAATGTAAATTTGTGCAACCACTATGGAAAACAGTATAGAGATTCCTCTAAAGTTAAAAATAAAACTACCATATAATCCAGAAATTCTACTCCTTTGTATTTATCTGAAAAAAAAAAAAAAAAACTAACTAGAAAAGATAAATTCACTGCTACATTCATTGCAGCAGTATTTACAATAGCCAAGATAAGAAAGAAATGAAAGTGGCCATGAATAGATTAGTGTATAAAAAAGAGGTGTATATACATTCAATGGAACATTAGCCATAAGAAAGAATGAAATCTTGCCATTTGTGACCAGCGATGGACATAGGTATTATGCTAAGTGAAATAAATAAGAAAGAGAAAGATAAATACTGTATGATTTCATTTATATGTGGAATCTAAAAACCAAAACAAATGAACAAACATTACATTACAGAAACATAGCTATGGTTACAAAGAAGAAACAAGTGTTGGTTAAGGTTGGGGAGAGCAAAGATAAGGTAAGGGATAGGTAAGGTAAGATAGGTAAGCAAAGATAAGGTAAGGTAAGGTAAAGGAGAACAAAGATAGGTAAGGGATATTAAGAGGTACAAGCTTCCAATGCAAGATATTAAATGTACCATATGGGGGAACTATAGCCAATAACTTTGTACTATCTTTGTATGGTGACAGATTGTAACTGGACTTATCATCATGATCACGCCAAACTGCATAGAAATATCTAATCACTATGCTGTATAACAGGAACTAACATGGTGTTGTAGATCAACTATGCTTTAGAACCTAGCAAACAAACAAATTCATAGGAAAAATGAGTTCAAATTCATGGTTACCAGAGATGGGGCATTACTAGAGGACCGGGAATTGGATAAAGCCAGTAAAAGAGTACAAGTGTCCAGTTATAAGACTCTGATGCTGGGAGGGATTGGGGGCAGGAAGAGCAGGGGACGACAGAGGATGAGATGGCTGGATGGCATCACTGACTCGATGGACAAGAGTTTGAGTGAACTCCGGGAGTTGGTGATGGACAGGGAGGCCTGGCGTGCTGCAATTGATGGGGTCGCAAAGAGTCGGACAGGATTGAGCGACTGAACTGAACTGAGGGATGTAATGCACATCCCTGTAATGCACATCCCACATATTACATTACATTACATTACATGTAATATGACAAATAGAATTAACACTGGTGTACATTACATATGAAAGTTAGAGTAAATCCAAAGAGTTCTCATCACCAGAAAAACTTATTTTTTTCTATTTCTTTAATATTGTATCTATATTAGACAATGGATGCTCACTAAACTTAGTGTGATAATCATTTTATGATGTATGCAAATAAAATGTTTATGCTGTGCACCTTGAACTTATACAGTACTGTATATCAATTATATCTCAATAAAACTGGAAGAAAAAAGAGATGTGAAATATTTGAAAGCTAGTACTTTGGCCACCTCATGCGAAGAGTTGATTCATTGGAAAAGACCCTGATGCTGGGAGGGAATGGGGGCAGGAGGAGAAGGGGACGACAGAGGATGAGGTGGCTGGATGGCATCACTGACTCGATGGACGTGAGTCTGAGTGAACTCCGGGAGTTGGCGATGGACAGGGAGGCCTGGCGTGCTGCGATTCATGGGGTTGCAAAGAGTCGGACACGACTGAGTGACTGATCTGATCTGATCTGATCTGAAGAGCACAAAAGAAGATTTGAATTCATAGAGTGATACGGCATAGATAACATGACTAAAAATTGTAAATATGTCAATCTTATTTCAATTAATACATAAACTAAATGCAAGAAATATCCTAACAGAATTTGTTGAATTACAGAAAATAATTCTAAAATCAATATGAAAATGCAAAGTTATAAGGATAAACAAGATAATTTTGCAGAAAATCCACAGGACCACAGGTCACACTTTATCAGATTGGAGGAAAATAGAATAGGCATGTTACAGGTGCAAGATCAGCGAAATTCACAATGGCTAGAATATTGTAAAGAGAAAATGACATAATGCATGTATATTAGAATTTAATGTATATGAAAGGGTCAGCATTATAAATTCAGGAATCAAGAGTATATTTTAGTTTTTTTAAATAGAATCAGAACATGTATTTCTATCCACATAAAAAGATAAAATTAGAATCTGAACTCACTTCAAACAAAAATAAAATAAATTATAATCTTAAATACAGAAATTTTAAAACTTTTAAACACAGGTAACAATATGCAGAATCTTATAACCTTGGAATAGAAAGATATCTTGGAAACTTTTTATAAGATCAAAAAATCCCCTATAACAATGTTAAGATACAGTAAGAGTTTGGAAATAGCCATTTACAGTCTTAACAAAAGATATCTATCCGAAATATTAAATTTATTGGTCCTCTAAATGAATAACGAAAAATATGTAATTCAAGAGAAGGTGTTGGCTAATATGAGAAGATGAACAACCACTCTGGAAATCATGGAAATGCAAGGTAAAACAACAAAAAGAAACCATTTGCACACACTCAACTGGAAAAGAAAAAGTCTAACATTTCTAACTATTGGTAAAAGGTTTTGGGTAAATTTAAACTTGCAGCATGCTGATTAGAAGGTAAGCTGGTACAATCACTTTGGGAAGCAATATACCGATGGGCAGTGAAGCTGAAGCTCCAATACTTTGACCACCTGATGCAATGAGCCAACTCATTGGAAAAGACCCTGATGCTGGGAAAGATAGATGGCAGGAGAAGAAGGGAACAACAGAGGAGGAGATGGTTGGATGGCATCACCGACTCAATGGACATGAGTTTCAGCAAGCTCTGCTGCTGCTGCTAAGTCGCTTCAGTCATGTTCGACTCTCTGCGACAGCATAGACGGCAGCCCATCAGGCTCCACCATCCCTGGGGTTTTCCAGGCAAGAACACTGGAGCAGGTTGCCATTTCCTTCTTCAATACATGAAAGTGAAAAGTGAAAGTGAAGTCGCTCAGTCGTGTCTGACGGGAAGACAGTAAAGAACAGGGAAGTCTGGCATGCTACAGTTCATGGGGCTGCAAAGAGCTGGACATGACAGAGCGACTGAACAACAACTCACCTGATCACAAAAAGATAATAAAATTTGAAATTGTAGCACATTTATATCTGCTGCGGCATACTATGGGGGGGAGGCGCAGGGGAGAACAGTGAGATGTTTTGTCTGAGTGTAGGCAATAAGGGGAAGCATTGTCTGTAAAGAATTTAAAGACAGCAATAAAACACAAAGTCAGCAGTTCTAAACAAATCACTGATGAAATCCTCCTCCCTATGTGTACACAGTTTCCACCCATCATCTGCTTCTTCCTCTGTCCCCTCCACCTTAGTTTACCACTGCTGCTGCTGCTGTTGTTGCTAAGTCACTTCAGTCGTGTCCGACTCTGTGCGACCCCATAGATGGCCTCCTACCAGGCTCCCCTATCCCTGGGATTCTCCAGGCAAGAACACTGGAGTGGGTTGCCATTTCCTTCTCCAATGCATGAAAAACACTGCAATTCCATAAAGGAATATGACAAGGAACCATTTCTGGATATTTGTTTCATAAATACACTATAAAACTATAACATTGTAAATAGCCAAACTAAATACCAATTTCCTATTAATAGAAAGTGATAGAAGGGAATGAGACAGGAAAGAACACAAAAGTGACCTCATCTGAATTTATAATGTGTGATTTTAAAAAATGATCTGGAACAAATAAGACAAAACTGTGTGTATATATATATATATATGAGATCACTTTCACATATTTTTTATGAAATTAACATTAACTTCTAAACATAATGTCTATTTCAACGTTTTTCTCCCCGAGCTATATTTCTATACCTGTCTATTTATTTTACAAAAATTAGTATTGGACATAAAGTGAAAAAAAGAAGCAAACAACAGTTCATGGCACCTGAATGCTTCTGCCATGATTATTATTAATACTATTTTTCACTTTTCTAGGGTAACTGGGAACTAATTGATAATTATCACTTCCACCCAAAGATATTCTTTTAACAGATTGTCATACAGTTACACTTTTCATCAAAATTTGCAAGCAAAAAATAATTAGTAAAAGCATGTTTCATCTTATTAGACATTGTAGATGAATATTTTTGAAACCATTACAAACTCATATCTAGAAAAAACTTTTTAAGATACATAAAAATGCAACAGTGTTGCCCTGAATGTCCAAAAGGGAAGTTAATATTTAAAAAACTACAATGAGATGTAGTTTTAAGTGCTAGAAGGAGAGAAAAACCAATAATATTTTGCAAAGTTTCCTTTTATGACATAGATAAAATTACAAACCTATGGTTACTCTGAAGAAAAGTCAAGATATTATCCTTTTTCAAACAGAAATATATATGAACTACCTGATACTTTCCATTATTGTTTTATTTAAATCACATTCAATTAAATGGTAGATAGCAACTAGAGCTTTGTATTTTAATTAAGTATTATTAAGTTCCATATAATGAAATTGGCAGATGCTCTCTGTTTGGGGGAGACTGATTAGGAATTAAAGCAACAGAGAAAAGCAATGAGGAATCAAACTTGAGGTAAAAAGCATCATATGACATCTATTATTAATCCATTGTTTTTCTAATACTGCACTTATAAACCTGAATACTGACATTAAAGCTAAACTAATAAAATTGAGCAGAGTAATTTCTTTTATCAGGAATTCATTTTGGCAGAGATTTTTTAATGAAAGAAGCCTTTTAAAAATTCTAAAAATGATATAATGCCATCTATACACAGTTATTTCAATTCTCAGATTTTTAAAAATCCTTAGGGTGCTGTTCTTTAAAATATTATGCCTATTCTTTTTGTTCTCTTCCATCAGATAAAAGGGCCTATTCTCAAATGCAGGTAAAACAAAATAGAGCACTGTCTTTTTTTTTTTTAATAATGCAGAGTAGATTTAAATTTACTGCAGAAATGCTGCCAAAGTTGATTATTTGGAGAATGAAAAGCTACAATCTCCTTGTTTAGTTTTATCAGAATATTCTTACCACTAAAATGTTAAGAAAATGTTTTTAATTTGTTCTTTCAAGTGCTAGAAAACCTGTTTTCATGGTGTATTTTCTAAAAATTGCTGTCATCATCATGATTTTTCCTAAAATATCTCAGTGCATGGTCACACAAGACAGAAAGCTCCAATGTCACAGTTTCTATTTGCCACAGAAAGAGGAATATAAATATACATAATGCTAAGCTCAGAAAAAATTATGGAGTCAGTAAAGTTTGTTTTTGTCATCTTCAGTTATTCCCACTCTGGATTTTAAGTGTCAAAGAGGTACAAGCCATTCTCCCTTCCTCTAAAGGAAAGAGAAACATTTCCTTTGGACTGACCTTACATGTAGAAGGGAGCCAAGTTCAAGAAAACAGTCTCTCCTCACCCCTACACCGTTCCTATACCACTCAATGCCCACAACACTCAAAGGTAGTGAGGATGAGATTTGGCTCTTTGTCACCTACACTTAGAGAATATCCTTCAACGGAAGAATATTAGTGATGAAAGGTTTAAAATGTAAATCCCCAGGACATTCTATAAAAATGAGTTTCATTCAAAATGCTATTAACAAGCTGGTAGTCATTTTCTGCTGCCTTAAGCTCACAAGCAACCAGGGAAATTAACATGAGTAGAGGGGATCCACTAAAGGACCCCTCAGGGGGCTGGAGAACCATGGGAATGGCAGAGTGGAAGATCATGAATAGAGCACAATCATAAAACTAAGGGCACTCATAAGAATAGGAGCTAACACATGGTGCTTAATTTGTGCTATGTATTGTTTTAAGTACTTTGCACATTATGTTATTTAATCCTCACAACAATTCACTGAGGTATGAAGTATGATTATCCTCATTGTACAGGTGAGAAACTGAGGCACAGAAGAGATGATTAACTTGCTAAAGATTACAGCTTGTATTTCTGTTTCAGTGGAAGCCTAAGGAGACTGAAGGAAAGTGAAAGTGAACGTGTGAGTTGCTCAGTCGCTCAGTCATGCCTGACACTTGGCTACCCTGTGGACTTGAGCCTTCCGGGCTCCTCTGTCCGTGGTATTCTCCAGGCAAGAACACTGGAGTAGGTTGCTCTTCCCTTCTCCAGGGGATCTTCCCACCCAGGGATTGAACCTGGGTCTCCTACATTGCAGGCAGATTATTTACCATCTGAGCCACCAGAGAAGACTGAAGATGCCAATGATTCATTTCAATTAAACTTTTTTTTAAATTAAATAAAATCACTCTCTATTTTTCAGTTTCTGTTATGTTTATGGAGGATAATGATGATCACTAATTAATATATGATTTCAAAGAAGATTAGAAATAGTAACAGCTAACACTTATTGAGAACAGACTATATGACATATGCATTTCATTTAAGTGCTTTTCATTTAGACTAGGATCTAATTCAATCCCCATGGCAATTTTTAAAGGAAAATAATATTATCATCTCATTTTTATATATGAGGAAACAGGAGATGGAGATTAATGACATTGCTCAAGGTTACACAGAAGGCAGAAGATCCAGCGTCCAAACCCGGGAGGGGCAGTTCCAGAGCGGCTCCGCACCACTATGCCATGGGTTAGATAAACTGGACAATAAATAAAAGCCCAATGTATCTAATTGCATGAAAACAATAGCAATTATTATAATTTATATGCACTGATTATTTCTTCTTAATTACTAAAAAGAATCAGGACAATTATGTGTACTAGTTGATTAATTTTTCCATTAGATTTTTTTGATGAACAACCTAAAGCACTCTTTGTGAAAATTCAGTCCTTATAGTTTGCAATTCTTCCTATTTATAATACAGTTTCTAGAATCTGAGGCATTGCTTCAATAATAATGATATTTTCAAATATTTTAAAAGTAACTTGGATCAATCCTATCCATCTGCAATAGCTATTTACAGATAGCTAGAGTCCTTCTGACAGAGAAGGCAATGGCACCCCACTCCAGTACTCTTGCCTGGAAAATCCCATGGATGGAGGGGCCTGGTGGGCTGCAGTCCATGGGGTCACTAAGAGTCAGACACGACTGAGTGACCTCACTTTCACTTTTCACTTTCATGCATTGGAGAAGGAAATGGCAACCCACTCCAGTGTTCTTGCCTGGAGGATCCCAGGGACGGGGGAGCCTGGTGGGCTGCCATCTATGGGGTTGCACAGAGTAGGACATGACTGAAGCGACTTAGCAGCAGCAGCAGAGTCCTTCTGAAGCAAGAAACAGTTATTACTAAGTAACTCAGGTACTCTTTTCTACTTACAACAATTCCTAATTATTCTGCCTCATATTGTTACCCCATACTTGAAGTCACAGAGCAATTTTGATAGTTATTTTTCACGTATAAATCTAGTTTCTTCATTATAAACTCTTTAAGGGGAGAATATATGCCTAACACATCAATATTTCTCCTCTACTAGTCTTAATAAATTGAATTCTACATAGTTGCTGCTCCTGCTGCTGCTAAGTCACTTCAGTCGTGTCCAACTCTGTGCGACCCCATAGACGGCCTCCTACCAGGCTCCTCAGTCCATTGGATTTTCCAGGGAAGAGTACTAGAGTGGGGTGCCATTGCCTTCTCCATCTACATAGTTGGGGAACCACAATTTTTTTCCATGGATTAACATTTAATTGGTGAAAAAGGGACTCATAGGCTACATGCTCTAGGTTGAATTATTCTAGTTATTTGATACCAATTATTGTTCTTAAATTTGACTGTGCATAAAATTCTTATTTAATTAGTTCAGGATGGAGTTCAAACATAGGCATGGTTTCAAAGCCACTAAGGTGATTTTAATGTTCAGGCAAGTTTTTAATCAAGAATTTGAGGATCTGAAAATCACTGAATTTTATAGCTGTTCAGTTCAATTCAGTCACTCAGTTGTGTCCAACTCTTTGAGACTCCATAGACCGCAGCATGCCAGGCTTTCCTGTCCATCACCAACTCCTGGAGCCTGTTCAAACTCATGTCCATTGAGTCTTTGATAGCTGACCTGTTCATATACTGTAAGTAGGATTTACTTATCCCTTGAACATTACATTCCTAATGTATAATCATTTCAGGTTATCAATGCCCTGCTGAAGCAATAACTCAAATGTTAGCCAAAGTACTCTGCTTCTTGAGATCCAAATAGTGTAGCTCAAAGTCCAGTTCATGTGCAATGAGATCCATGCATCCCCAGATCTCTTTGGAGATCATCAGGGCAAGATGTCTCTTGTTTTCCTAGTTATCACTGGCTCAAAATTCCTGCTTCTGTCATAGTCTGCACTTATTGACTTCTTCACTTGGCATCTCAGTATAGATCCAAGATATTTTTGCTTAATTTATGAATAATGGTACCATCACCACTTACAGAAGGCAATGGACCTGCAGTGTGGACTACACAGGAAATTAAGGAAGGTCGGAGGAACATTGTATCATGACAAAAAATATGATTTGTGATTTAAAAAAAAATGCCTCTTTTTAAAATGCCTCTAAATCATTTTTCTCCAGCTTTCCCAGACTCTCTCTGCTTTTCTTTACTTCTTTGCCTCCTAGAAGATGAGGAGAAAGGGACAACAGAATATTAGATGGTTGGATGGCATCACTGACTCAATGGACATGAGTTTGAGCAAGTTCCAGGATCTGGGAATGGACAGGAAGGCCTGGAGTGCTGCAGTCCATTGGGTCGTAAAGAGTAGGACACAAATGAGTGACTGAACTGAACTGAATTTCAAAACATATTCTTCATACTTTCTTAGAGTATCATGTCTGATAAATGCAGCTCCACTCATTCCTTTCATATTCAAGGTAGATTTAATAAACTTATCTAAACAATAGGCTGTCTTCTATGACTCTTAGTATTTCCCTCCCTCTTGTCTATAAACAGGAAGACAACGGTACAAATGCATATTTTCGCAAGTTTGAGGTGTCACATATGGCTCTTCATTCCCATCCTATATGTCAGCAGGAAGAAATGGTTACATTCAACTTTGGAATAAATAAGAGCTTAAAATAAAAACCTCAATTAATATGCTACCAGTTATGTTTCACATAGCCTTCAATACTATCAATGATATTCTCCTTTGAAATAAGTAGTACAATTTGAGAATTTTTTTTTCTTCACATCATATTTTGCAGTTAATAACTGTGACCTCTAGTCTCAGTCATTGTAGCTCTTTCATTTGTAATAACTGACCAGCCTTAGCTCATCTACTATCACTAAGTGATATCTAAAACAAGTACGTCTGCTTGCTAAAGGAAGCAAACAAAGAGAACAGAAAGTCATCACTGCTTCATAACTGTAGGTTAGGGAATCTGTATCCAACAACCTAAGGTGCATATTGGAATTTTCTAGCCTTACCATGATGATGAGTAACCTTTGTATAAGGATACCCTGTACAACTGTTCTCTCTGTTCCTCTCAGCACTATTTCCTAATAGTGCTATTAGGAAATAGCACTATTAGGAAAAATAGTAAAAAAAAAACAAAACTATTTTTTTTTTAATTTGGAATCAGTTCAGTTCAGTCACTCAGTCATGTCCGACTCTTTGCAACCCCATGAATTGCAGAACGCCAGGCCTCCCTGTCCATCACCAACTCCTGGAGTTCACCCAGATTCACGTCCATCAAGTCAGTGATGCCATCCATCACACAATTTGGAATAGAGAAAGCTAAAATACCATTATTCTCCCTTGCATTACTGCAGTAGGCTCCTGATGGGTCTCAAAATTTCCACTCTTGCACCCTATTCTTAATTCCAGAGTTACGATCCATTTAAAATACATCAGGTCTTGCTACTATATTGCTGTGCACGATCCAATGGCTTCCCATCTCACCCAAAGTAAAAGCCCCAGTCACTTCCCTCTTCTTTTAACTCTTCTCCCTCCACTTTCCCTTCTGTTGTTACTACTCCAGCCAAACTGCCTCTTCATTTCCTCAAAAGTACCAGCATATTTTTAAGGGATATCTGTACATTAATTATTCCATCTTTATAAGGTAGATTATATTATTTGCAGCCAAAGATGGAGAAGCTCTATAAAGTCAGCAAAAACAAGACCAGGAGCTGACTGTGGCTCAGATCATGAATTCCTTATTGCCAAATTCACACTTAAATTGAGTAAAGTAGGGAAAACCACTAGACCATTCAGGTATGACCTAAATCAAATCCCTTATGACTATACAGGGGAATTGACAAATAGATTCAAGGAATTAGATTGGATAGAGAAACTGCCTGAAGACCTTTGGACAGTGGATTGTGACACTGTACAGGAGGCAGGGATCAAGATCATCCTCAAGAAAAAGAAATGCAAAAAGGCAAAATGGTTGTCTGAGGAGGTCCTACAAACAGCTTTGAAAAGAAGTGAAGAGAAAGGCAAAGGAGAAAAGGAAAGATATAGTCATTTGCATGCAGAGTACCAAAGAATAGCAAGGAGAGATAATAAAGCCTTTCTCAGTGATTAATGCAAAGAAATAGAGGAAAGCAAAAGAATGGGAAAGACTAGAGATCTCTTCAAGAAAATCTGAGATACCAAGGGAAATTTTCATGCAAAGATGGGCACAATAAAGGGCAGAAATGCTATGGACCTAACAAAAGCAGAAGATATTAAGAAGAGGTGGCAAGAATACACAGAAGAACTATACAAAAAAGATATTCACTACCCAGATAACCATGTAGTGTGGTCACTCACCTAGAGCCAGACATCCTGGAACATGAAGTCAAGTGAGCCTTAGGAAGCATCACTATGAACAAAGCTAGTGGAGATGATGGAATTCCAGTTGAGCTATTTCAAATCCTGAAAGATGATGTTGTGAAAGTGCTGCACTGAACATGTCAGCAAATTTGGAAAAATCAGCAGTGGCCACAGGACTGGAAAAGGTCAGTTTACATTCCAATCCCAAAGAAAGGCAATGCAAAAAAGTGCTCAAACTACCACACAATTGCACTCATCTCACAGGCTAGCAAAGTAATGCTCAAAATTCTCCATGCCAGGCTTCAACAGTACATGAACTGTGAACTTCCAGATGTTCAAGCTGGTTTTAGAAAAGGCAGAGGAACCAGAGATCAAATTGCCAACATCTGTTGGATCATAGAAAAAGCAAGAGAGTTCCAGAAAAACATCTACTTCTGCTTTATTGACTATGCCAAAGCCTTTGACTGTGTGGACCACAACAAACTCTGGAAAATTCTTAAACAGATGGGAATACCAGACCACCTGATCTACCTCCTGAGAAATCTATACATAGGTCAGGCAGCAACAGTTAGAACTGGATATGGAACACCAAACTGGTTCCAAATAGGAAAAGGAATACGTCAAGGCTGTATATTGTCATCCTGCCTATTTAACTTATATGCAGAGTACATCATGAGAAATGCTGGGCTAGAAGAAGCACAAGCTGGAATCAAGATTGCTGGGAGAAATATCAATAACCTCAGATATGCAGATGACACCACCCTTGTGGCAGAAAGTGAAGAACTAAAGAGCCTCTTGATGAAAGTGAAAGAGGAGAGTGAAAAAGTTGGCTTAAAGCTCAACATTCAGAAAAGTAAGATCATGGCATCTGACCTATCATTTCATGGCAAATAAATGGGGAAGCAATGAAAACAGACTTTATTTTTTGGACTCCAAAATCAATGCAGATGGTGATTGCAGCCATGAAATTAAAAGACGCTTGTTTCTTGGAAGAAAGTTTATGATCAATCTAGAGAGCATATTAAAAAGCAGAGATGTTACTTTGTCAACAAAGGTCCATCTAGTCAAAGCTATGTTTTTTCCAGTTCAGTTCAGTTCAGTTCAGTTGCTCAGTCGTGTTCAACTCTTTGTGACCCCATGAATCGCAGCATGCCAGGCCTCCCTGTCCATCACCAACTCCCAGAGTTCACTCAGACTCACGTCCATCGAGTCAGTGATGCCATCCAGCCATCTCATCCTCTGTCGTCCCCTTCTCCTCTTGCCCCCAATCCCTCCCAGCATCAGAGTCTTTTCCAATGAGTCAACTCTTAGCATGAGGTGGCCAAAGTACCGGAGTTTCAGCTTCAGCATCATTCCTTCCAAAGAAATCCCAGGGCTGATCTCCTTCAGAATGGACTGGTTGGATCTCCTTGCAGTCCAAGAGACTCTCAAGAGTCTTCTCCAACACCACATTTCAAAAGCATCAATTTTTCGGCACTTAGCCTTCTTCACAGTCCAACTCTCACATCCATACATGACCACTGGAAAAACCATAGCCATGACTAGACAGACCTTTGTTCGCAAAGTAATGTCTCTGCTTTTGAATATGCTATCTAGGTTGGTCATAACTTTCCTAACAAGCATAAACATCTTTTAATTTCATGGCTACAGTCACCATCTGCAGTGATTTTGGAGCTCAAAAAAATAAAGTCTCTTTTTTCCAGTAATCATGTATAAATGTAAGAGTAGGATTATAAAGAAAACTGAGCCCCAAAGAATTGATGCTTTTGAACTGTGGTGTTGGAGAAGACTCTTGAGAGTCCTTTGGACTTCAAGGAGATTCAGCCAGTCCATCCTAAAGGAGATCAGTCCTGAGTATTCAATGGAAAGACTGATGCTGAAGCCAAAACTCCAATACTTTGGCCACCTGATGCAAAGAGCTGACTCATTTGAAAAGACCCTGATACTAGGAAAGATTGAGTGCAGGAGGAGAAGGGGATAACAGAAGATGAGATGGTTGGATGGCATCACTGAATCAATGGACATGAGTTTGAGTAGGCTCCAGGAGTATTAACCTTTTTACTCTTTCCATAGTTTTGTTTTTTTTTCCAGAATATCATATGCTGCTGCTGCCGCTGCTGATGCTAAGTCACTTCAGTCATGTCCGACTCTGTGCAACCCTATAGACGGCAACCCACCAGGCTCCCCTGTCCCTGGGATTCTCCAAGCAAGAGTACTGAAGTGGGTTGCCATTGCCTTCTCTATGACTATCATATAGTTGGACTCATATAGCACTATAACTTTATTGTAAGTCTTGAAGTCAGGTCATGCCAGTCTTCCAACTTTATTCTCCTTCAATATTGTGTTGATTATTCTGGGTCTTTTGCCACTCCATGTAAACTTCATAACCCATTTTTTTTTTAAATATCTACAAATTAACTTGTTGGAATTTTGATTGAAACTGAATTGAATTTGTAACAGTTTTTTGCTTTCATTAATCAGAGTTTCACAGTTTTCCTATAGATTCTGTATATATTTATCTCTAAGCATTTCACTGCCAGAAATGATAATATAAATAGTATTGTTCTTTTAATTTCAAATTCCTCATTCAGTCCTAGTTGTTGGAAACCAACTGACTTTTGCATATTAACCTTGTTATCCTCACACCTTGCTATAATTACTTATTAGTTCCAGGGACTTTAAAAAATTTTTTTCTGATCTTCTAAATTCATCACATCATCTCAGAGCAAAGAGAGATTTGTTTTTTCCTTCTAGTCTGTATATCTTTATATCCCATTCTTGGGTAGATCTTCTAGTATATTATTAAAAAAGAATGATAAGAGGGGACATGTTACTAATATTTAGTGAGTCGAAATAATGGAACTAGTGGATTCTTGGACAAATTAGTTGTCCTCTCTCAGGATCAATTTCTTTCTCTCTAAATGAGGTAATAAACTATGTTGGGTTTTGCTGCAGGACTGAATGAAGCAACCTACATAAAGCACTCGGTTGCTCAATGAGTAGGACAATTATTGCTTTTTAAAATAAAAAAATTCAGGTTTTTTGATTATAAAACTAATTTTTTGATTTTGAAAATTTTAGGACAATTTATAAGAAGAATAAAAATCACACTTAATATCACCACCAGAACCATCTGTCTTAACAATCTGAAATATTTTCTTTCATAGACTTTGTATTTATTTTATATGCAAGTGTATTATGACAAATCATAATTATACCTGAAAGTTTCTGAACAGGGAAATGGGGAAGATTTGATATAACTAAAGTAGAGATGTTTTTAAAGATCTTCTGGCAGGCATTTCATAGAGTCAGCTTGTCACAAAGACACTAATGAATGTGTAAGGTCTTCTAAGGAATCCATAAACAACTAAAGTTGTTTTCTTTTATTCTGCTTCGTCAATCAATAGAGGATAGATGGGTTAGACACACCTCCTTTTAACTAACAACTAATTACTTCAGAAAAGTGGAAACTGACCACTGTTCTAATATTGTCTGTACTCCATTTTTCCTCCCTCTCTTCTCTTTCTTTTATATCAAGCCTTTTCCCCCTTTGGTGGATAAAATTAATCTATGGATTCATCTGCTTCTCACATGAGTAAACAGAATGCTCATAATTATTAATAGCTTGATACCAACGACAACAAAAAAGTCTTTGACGCACTCTTGCTTTTTGTTACTTGATCTGTCCAGAATAATAGTGATAAATAACATCTACTAATGTTATTTTCTACTTCTTTCATTTCTAATACCTTTTACTTTATATAATTAGTTGGCACTGCTTTTGTTACATCAGTTCAGTTCAGTTCAGTTCATTTCAGTCGCTCAGTCGTGTCTGACTCCTATTTTGTTACATAAACATTCTTAAAAACTGCCTAAAAGTTAAGTGACAACTTTTATCAATCGTTTTGATTCTCTGTATGGTTTTTACCTTGAATTCTTTTTTTTTTTAATTTGGAATAGAGAAAGTTTATTACAGGGCCATGCAAGGAGAAGGGTGGCTCATGCCCTAAAAACCCCAAAGTTACTGAAAGCTTTCAGCAAAGCCCTTTAAAGTGAAAGGTGAAGGAGAGGTATGGTTAGTTGTTTCAAACTTCTTGGTTTAAAATCCTTTCTTCTTGAAGTCAGGTCTATTTTATCTGACATTTGTATTGTATCTCCTACTTTGTTTTGCTTCTCTGTATCTGACCTACTTTACCATTCTTTCAGCTACTGTTAGTTTTCTTTGAATTTCAAAATATTTTTAAAATTATAAATCATTAGGATTTTTATTGACTTTTCTGTATTTTTTAAATTTGAACTTTTACAGTTCTTGTTTCAGAGTATAAATTGAATATGCTTGACTGTAATTTTATATTCTCTTTTGCCTCAAGAATGGTTTTCTTTGCTTTCGATTTTTATTCTAATTTTGACAAATAATTATCATCCTTTTGATTCTAATGACTTTTGACTTCTCCATGGTGCTGTTGCTGCTGCTGCTAAGTCACTTCAGTTGTGTCCAACTCTGTGCAACCCCATAGACGGCAGCCCACCAGGCTCCCCCACCCCTGGGATTCTCCAGGCAAGAATACTGGAGTGGGTTGCCATTTCCTTCTCCAATGCATGAAAGTGAAAAGTGAAAGTGAAGTCCCTCAGTCATGTCCGACTCTTAGCGACCCCATGGACTGCAGCCTACCAGGCTCCTCCGTCCATGGGATTTTCCAGGCAAGAGTACTGGAGTGGGGTGCCATAGCCTTCTATGTGACTTCTCCATAGGTATGCAAAATTTAGAAAGTTTTATATCGTCTATGCTCAAAGATGGAGAAGCTCTATACAGTCAACAAAAACAAGACCAGGAGCTGATTGTGGCTCAGATCATGAACTCATTATTACAAAATTCAGACTTAAATTGAAGAAAGTAGGGAAAACCACTTAGACCATTCAGGTGTGACCTAAATCAAATCCCTATGATTATACAGTGGAAGTGAGAAATAAATTTAAGGGCCTAGATCTGATAGATAGAGTGCCTGATGAACTATGGACAGAGCTTTGTGACATTGTACAGGAGACAGGGATCAAGATCATCCCCATGGAAAGGAAATGCAAAAAAGCAAAATGGCTGTCTAGGGAAGGCCTTACAAATAGCTGTGAAAAGAAGAGAAGTGAAAGAAAGGAGAAAAGGAAAGATATAAGAATCTGAATGCAGAGTTCCAAAGAATAGCAAGAAGAGATAAGAAAGCCTTCCTCAGTGATCAATGCAAAAAATAGAGGAAAACAACCGAATGGGAAAGACTAGAGATCTCTTTCAGAAAATTAGAGATACCAAGGGAACATTTCATGCAAAGATGGGCTCAATAAGGACAGAAATGTCATGGACCTAACAGAAGCAGAAGATATTAATAAGAGGTGGGAAGAATACACAGTAGAACTGTACAAAAAAGATCTTCATGACCAGATAATCATTATGGTGTGATCACTCACCTAGAGCCAAACATCCTGGAATGTGAAGTCAAGTGGGCCTTAGAAAGCATCACTACAAACAAAGCTAGTGGAGGTGATGGAATTCCAGTTGAGCTATTTCAAATCCTGAAAGATGATGCTGTGAAAGTGCTATACTCAATATGCCAGCAAATTTGGAAAACTCCAGCAGCGGCCACAGGACTGGAAAAGGTCAGTTTTCATTCCAATCCCAAAGAAAGGAAATGCCAAACAATGCTCAGACTACCACACAATTGCACTCATCTCACAGGCTAGTAAAGTAATGCTCAAAATTCTCCAAGCCAGGCTTCAGCAATACGTGAACCGTAAACTTCCAGATGTTCAAGCTGGTTTTAGAAAAGGCAGAGGAACCAGAGACCAAATTGCCAACATCCGCTGGATCATCAAAAAAGCAAGAGAGTTCCAGAAAAACATCTATTTCTGCTTTATTTACTATGCCAAACCCTTTGACTGTGTGGATCAAAATAAACTGTGGAAAATTCTGAAAGAGATGGGAATACCAGACCACCTGACCTGCCTCTTGAGAAATTTGTATGCAGGTCAGGAAGCAACAGTTAGAAGTGGACATGGAACAATAGACTGGTTCCAAATAGGAAAAGGAGTACGTCAAGGCTGTATATTGTCACCCTGCTTATTTAACTTCTATGCAGAATACATCATGAGAAACGCTGGGCTGGAAGAAGCACAAGCTGGAATCAAGATTGCTGGGAGAAATATCAATAACCTCAGATAAGCAGATGACACCACCCTTATGGTAGAAAGTGAAGAGGAACTAAAAAGCCTCTTGATGAAGGTGAAAGAGGAGAGTGAAAAATTGGCTTAAAACTCAACATTCAGAAAACGAAGATCATGGCATCTGCTCCCATCACTTCATGGGAAATAGATGGGAAAATAGTGGAAACAGTGTCAGACTTTATTTTTCTGGGCTCCAAAATCACTGCAGATGGTGACTGCAGCCATGAAATTAAAAGACGCTTACTCCTTGGAAGGAAAGTTACGACCAACCTAGACAGCATATTGGTACATATACACAATGGAGTATTATTCAGCCATTAAAAAGAATACATTTGAATCCGTTCTAATGAGGTGGATGAAACTGGAGCCTATTATACAGAGTGAAGTAAGCCAGAAAGAAAAACACCAATACAGTATATTAACGCATATATATGGAATTTAGAAAGATGGTAACAATAACCCTGTGTACGAGACAGCAAAAGAGACACTGATGTATAGAACAGTCTTATGGACTCTGTGGGAGAGGGAGAGGGTGGGAAGATTTGGGAGAATAGCATTGAAACATGTAAAATATCATGTATGAAATGAGTTGCCAGTCCAGGTTCGATGCACGATACTGGATGCTTGGGGCTGGTGCACTGGGACGACCCAGAGGGATGGAATGGGGAGGGAGGAGGGAGGAGGGTTCAGGATGGGGAACACATGTAAACCTGTGGCGGATTCATTTTGATATTTGGCAAATCTAATACAGTTATGTAAAGTTTAAAAATAAAATAAAATTAAAAAAAAAAAAAAAAGAAAAGTAGAGACATTACTTTGCCAACAAAGGTCCATCTAGTCAAGGCTATGGTTTTTTCAGTAGTCATGTATGGATGTGAGAGTTGGACTATAAAGAAAGCTGAGAGCCAAAGAATTGATGCTTTTGAACTGTAGTATTGGAGGAGACTTTGAGAGTCCCTTGGATTGCCAGGAGAATCCAACAAGTCCATCCTAAAGGAGATCAGTCCTGGGTGTTCATTGGAAGGACTGATGTTGAAGCTGAAACTCCAGTACTTTGGCCACCTGATGCGAAGAGCTGAGTCATTTGAAAGGACCCTGATTCTGGGAGAGATTGAGGACAGGAGGGAAGAGGACAACAGAGGATGAGATGGCTGGATGGCATCACCGACTCAATGGATGTGAGTTTGCGTAAACTCCGGGAGTTGGTGATGGACAGGGAGGGCTGGTGTGCTGCGATTCATGGGGTCTCACAGAGTTGGACACGACTGAGTGACTGAACTGAACTGAACTGAACTCGCATAAATGAAAAGACATTAACTCTCCCAAGATAAATTTTGAGGTTAAAAGAATACTTTATTTGCACAATATTTCATAGTTTTAAAATCACTTTTGTCTCTATTGTGCCATTTAGTCCTCATAGCAATCATGTTAAGTGGTCTAGATTATCATGCCCATTTTTCAGAGGCGAGTACTGAATGTCAAAGCAAGTGAGTGGTTTACCCATGTCAGCAAACCCTTCAAGTGGCAGTGCTGAAGCAAAAACACAGTTTTCCTGTATCCAAGTAAAGCACTGTAGTTGGGTAAGGTATACCTTCCAAAATCTGGCAAAAAACCTTCTAAAAAATAGATACTTTTCTAGGAGAAATAACGATCCCACTTTGATTGCTATTAACTTTAAAATCTTTAAAAACAAGACAGTTCAGGTTTATTGGGAAGTGCAGGTATATTTTTGGAATGTGGACTCTAAACACAGAAAAACAATCTATTCAGAAAGATCTTCCCAGTGAAGGCCAATGAAAAGCGAGACAAAAACGGGAATAGGGAAGGGCAGGGACCAAGGATAGTGAGCACTATAATCTTGAACATTTCTTATTTTCATTGTTTTAATTATATTTCATATTATAAAAGTTAATATTGCAAAAAATCATTTTAAAAATTGCATAAAGCATTCACTCTAGTACGTCATCCAGTTAAAATTTTAAAATAAAAGAAAAATGCAATGTTTTAATAATGCCAAAGTACAATTTTAAAAGTTTTATAGTAAAATTCAAATCTTCCCTGAAATGTTGTCATCCATTTAAATATGTAGTGAGGGATAATACGGCATACCATATTATATATGGTATATATAATGTATTACAATTATAATCTACTCTCCATTAAATTTATAGTTCATAGCATTTTAAGTATAATTATTACATTAAATAAAATTTTAAATGCTGCAAAGACAAACATTCAATAATAAGTAACCCTTAACAACTTCCAATATTTAGTCTTAAATGTTTCTGATAATCTGTTTATTTTGTTGACCACTGTTCTTTTCTAATCCATTGTATTAGCAGTAAACTTTCCACCAATAACAGGGGAATAGGAGGGGAAATTTATCCCTTAAAAAGGGTTAAGAGAGATGTCATTATCCTGCTGAGCTTCCTTTCCACATTCTTTCCTACCAAAATTATAAAGTTCTCTCAAAATTGAAAAGGCTGGCTGATAATGTTTACGATTGATATAGTGGCAAAAAAAGCACCACTAGCATCAATCCTGCCTATCTCTATGAAGGTTATTAGTAGGAAAACTAAAGCAACTTTTCTCTCTAGTATTCCTAGGTATGAGAGCTCCTCACTCTATAACCTTCCTTTCTACTCTGTGTCTAAACACAACTACTAATCATTCCCTTCAGCATCAAGAAAGTGACTCAAATGAGTCAGATGTGCAATAATAATCATCCTTGGTTGAGTAGAATGATTTTAGGTCCAGGATCTTATGCCTCCGGTGCTTCTTCTTCTTCTTCTTTTTTTTTTTTTTTTACTGTCAACCATTTTTTAAAGTCTTTATTGAAGGAAATGACAGTCCACTCCAGTATTCTTGCCTGGGAAATCCCATGGACAGAGGAATCTGGTGGACCATAGTCCAGGGGGTCACAAAGAGTTGGACAGGAGTGACTAAACAAAAAACAAACAATTGAATTTGTTACAATATTGCTCCTGCTTTTTATGTTTTGGTTTTTTGGCCATGAAGCATGTGGGATCTCAGCCCCCTGACAGGGATCAAACCCATACTTCTGCACAGGAAGGTGAAATCTCAACTACTGGACAGCCGGGGAAGTCATCCTCTTAGGTTTTGAGGTTACCCTGTTATCATTTATTGAATGAGTGAGTGAATGAATGAGTATTGGGTATTTGAAACAAGCATAGTCAATCAGAAGTGCACACAGGACATCTAAACCCCTCAAACCTCAAGCTGCTGCTGCTGCTGCTGCTGCTAAGTCACTTCAGTCGTGTCCGACTCTGTGCGACCCCATAGACAGCAGCCCACCAGGCTCCCCCATCCCTGGGATTCTCCAGGCAAGAACACTGGAGTGGGTTGCCATTTCCTTCTCCAATGCATGAAAGTGAAAAGTGAAAGTGAAGTCACTCAGTCGTGTCCGACTCCTAGCGACCCCATGGACTGCAGCCCACCAGGCCCCTCCGTCCCTGGGATTTTTCCAGGCAAGAGTACTGGGGTGGGTTGCCATTGCCTTCTCCGCAAACCTCAAGCACATCCCTTTAAAAACTCTTAGGAAACTCTGTTTGGCACTGTTAGCAAAAAGAGGCTGCAGTTTAGATCAACAAATTCAGTTTTACTCATAAGTGAGTTTGCTTTAACCCAAGAAAAAGTATGAAGACTCATTTTTAAAAACCCCTCCAAATAAAAATAATTATTACTTAATGAACTCCAACTATATGCCAGGAATCTTAAAGATATTATCTCACTTAATTCTCAGGATGAATCCTTAGAGAAAATATTAAGCCTATATTACATAGAATATACAGGGTTGGAGAGATTAAGTAGTTTGCTGGACTGACACAGTTAGAGAAGTAGTTAAGATGCCTTCTGAAATCTAGGTTCCTATTAGTCTAAGTCCTTTCCTCTCAATTGCTCCAACAGTCTGATCTGAGTTTCTAAAGTCAAAAGAGGAGAATTCAACTAAAAACTAACAGCTGAAACAAGAATGTAATCTCAAACTTCACATCATAAAGGGTTAGGTTTCATTTCTATGAATTTGAAAAGAGTTCCTTTAGCTTTGTTTTATGAACCTATGATACTTATTACTCTGTGAAGAATAAATAGGAAGAGGTATTTCCAAATATACTATGGATCAGTTTACTCCTGTTGTTAATCTCTGTATATATAATAGGTAGTATGTCCCCTTTCAAGGTTACATTTAGCACCATTAAACTTGTTTGCTTGTTTGTTTTTGAGTCCCATCCACATGTTATAAATCATTCTATGATGTATGCATACTATGGCCTCATGTATACTCACCCTGGGCAATGGCTGTCTTTACAAAAATAGGTAAGAGGTTTACAAAATTCTGGGCATTAGTTATGTTTTTTATATATGTGATCTCAATGATTTTCTCAACAACCATGTTGTTATTACTATTAAAAGTATATGTTTTATTAATATATTGGGGCTTCCCTGGTGGCTCAGACATTTAAGAATCTCCCTGTAATCCAGGAGACCAGGGTTTGATTCCTGGGTAGGGAAGATCCCCCGGAGAAGGAAATGGCAACCCCCTCCAGTATTCTTACCTGGAGAATCCCACAGAGAGAGGAGCCTGGCAGACTATAATCCATGGGGTGTTCAACAAAGAGTTGAACACCACTGAGTGACTAACACTTTCACTTTCTTTCATTAATATGTTGAGTAAAATAATATATAAGAAACTGAATCAGAGGTAGTTAGTGATGGAACAAGACTTGAAACCAAAACTATCTAATATTTAGTAATCAAAATAAAGGACCTAAACCACCATGCCAGTTTCCCAAATTTCCCTTCTTCCTGTACTACATGCATTGTTTTTTGCCATATCCAAAAAAACAAAAACACTATATTTTTACATTGATCTTAGCCAGCTAATTTTTATCTTAATATATTCATATTTAAGAGGAAACTATCATTAAGTGGAACACTGATATTATTTAACACATAGAAAGTAACCTAAAATAAAGATGTAACTATAAAAGTTTTTTAATGCCAATTATTCATAAATTTCTGGTGGGAATATAATGTGACAGAGCCATTTTGGAAAACAGGTTGACAACTTTCATTAAAACTAAAACACATTTACCATACAATCAAGCACTCTTATGCATTTATTTCAGATAAATTAAAACTTATGTTCAAGACCTGGAATGGTTTTGGCAGTTCAAAAACAGGAAAATTCAAATGTCCTTCAGTGAGTGAACAAAGTTAAAAAACTTTGGTACAACCGTATCACGGAATACTACTCAGCAATAAAACAGAACTAACGATGTAGCAACAATTTAGATGAATCTCTAGAGAAATCATGTTGCAAGGAAAAAAGCCAATCTCAAAAGGTAGCATTCTCTGTGATTACATTTACATAATATTCTTGAAATAATGTAATTAGAGAGATACAAAGCAGATTAGTGGTTGACAGAAATTAGAGTCTGAATGTGGAGCGGTAGAGAGTAGAAGTTTGGGGGTTGCTGGAGATATAAATAAGGAATATAACACAAGGGAACTTTATGGTGATGGAATAGTTCTTCATTTTTTTTATGGTGGTAGTTACACATGTGATAAAAATGATTAGAACTGTATTCACATACAAATGAATATATGTATGACTGGCCAATCTCAAGCTCTGTAAATTCTACTAACACCAGCTTCATGGCATGGATATCTACTGTTGTTAGATAAGATGCTAACATTGGAGGGGGGAGAGTGTAGGGTGCACAGGACCTTCTTATACATTTTCCCCACAAGTACCTATGAATCTGTAACTATTTAAAAATGAAAAGTTAAAACAAACAAAAAACTGTCCATAACTGTACATCCTAAATATCACCTTTGCCACCAGCAGCATATGAACCATACTCTGCTACACTGGACTCCGCTTATGCTGCCCCTTTTCCTTGTTCACTTGATTGACATCAGATCCTAACTCAGCTTCTAAGCCTCTCTTTAAATGCTGCCACGTCTGTGGCTTCCCTTTTTCTCTCTCCAGGGCAGGCTCAGCAAAGCCCCTTCCCGTTTTCTCACTGTACTTGATACACATTTCCAAAATAGCAGTTATGTTTCTTGTACTTTTCTTAACATCCCTCTATCTTCCTTTCAACTCTAGGAACCTTGGTGGTATTTCTCCAACTTTTTTCCTCTGACATTATTATTTGTTGTTGTTGTTCAGTCTCTAAGTTGCGTCCAACTCTTTGCAACCCCACAGACTGCAGCATGCCAGGCTCCTCTTGTCCTTATACTATTAATTCTTAATAAATAAAATCTATTTAGCCTTGGTGGGAATTCTTACAGCAATATGGACATCAACATGTGATAAGGTTACAATTTTACAAAGCACAAGATCCCACTGATTAAAGTAGGTTTCTTAAAAGGACTTTATTTGAATGTAGGTGTGGGTGTATATGTTCACGTGTCTCCAGGAATACACAGACACACACACACAAGTACAATAGCAATACTATGGGTATAGCCAGGTAAATAGTATTATTATTAGCCCCTTTTGCTATCTTTAATTATAAATTTCCTTGAACTCAACCCAGTGCAAAGCACTTAATAACCTGAATGTTAAAGGACAATTTCTTAGTGATTTTTAGACTCTAAGTTTATATTTAAAGAAATAATAATTTCATGGCATATTTTTTTAAATCAAATCTACTAGTTACTCTTTAAAGGCAACTGATCCTTACATATTTATTAAAAAATATAAACTGACTTGGCCCACTTGTTTTGATAAAAATAAAATACCAATAAACAATTAAATGGGAGTATTAACATTGATGGTCCAATATCCTTCATACTTAGTGAATTGTGAGGATATATTCTCAAAACTAAGTAATGTTGAAAAAAAGCATGTTTTAGGATTAATTATAATACATGCATTTTTCTTGATTTATTTTTAAAAAGTATTTATTTTATATCATAAAAAAGAACATAGCTATTAAAAAATCTGGAAAGTAAAGAAAATCTGGAGAAATATTATTTCCATCAGCTTACTACCTAGAGATAATTATTATTTGCATGTCAGACTAATGTCCCCTATCATTTTTTTCCAAACTTATCTCTAGAAATAATTGTAAATATAAATAAATACATTCACATAATATACATATACAATATATTTTATTATAAGTACTATTCTTAAGGGCTTCCCTGGTGGCTCAGATGGTAAAGAATCTGCCTGCAATGCAGGAGACTTGGGTTCGATCTCTGGGTTGGGAAGATCCCCTGGAAGAGGGCATGGCAACCCACCCCAGTATTGTTGCCTGAAGAATCCCCATGGACTGAGGAGCCTGGAAGTCTATGGTCCATGGGGTTGCAAAGAATCAGATGCAACTGAGAGACTAAGCACAGCACAGCACAACACTTTTCTTAAGCAATAACTTATTAAACTTATTTTCTTATATGTTCAGTGCTTGAGAATCAATTTACACAAATCGTCTCCCATTTTCAACCTTTCTAGGATGGTCTTATTGTCCCAATAGTATAGATTAAAAAATCTGAGGCTCAGAACGATTATATAAGATGCTCAACTCCAAATAGCTTGTCTATGGCTGTCATGGACACATACATACTGTTTTGCTTACTCACCATTGATTCTACTGGGAACAGAATCTAAAGTTTTCTCTTGGGGGAACTACCATGCTTTGCCTTAGTTGCAGTGGTTTAGAGGGGTCTGACCATACTCCCTGGCTTCTAAGTGTGTACACAGTCCAGATGCCTGTACTCAGACCCCTGCTTCCACCTTCTCCCAATAAATGATTTAGAGATGGGCATACAACCTAGGTCAATTCACTTCCCACCTTATAAAAAAAAAAAAAAAATTGGCTATATCTCTTATTAATGAACCCAGTCTTAACCCTTAAAACTTGGTGTTCTCATCTTGTCTCTCCAGCTCTGATTTTTGGTGTGACTTTAGGAATTTTAGATTTGGTCCAACCTTCCTGAAACCCAACCCTGAGGCCATTGATAACTGCTTAATTTGAAATGAAACTTTGATCAACTACTTCAGTCTTGACTAAAATCTTTATGTAAACAGTGTTAGTGCCCTTTTAGAAGAAAGCAGATAATCACCGTGGCCAAAGATAACAGAACAGAGGAAATATTGGGCAAAACTCAAATCTGGCTTGCACTGGAATAGAGACTATATACATACACACATACTAGACAAAGCTGAAAGGTGACATCAGTTCTTTAGTGAGAAGAGTGTTGGTAATTATTTCAGGAACACAGTTCAACCAGTGTGTAGTATATCTAAGTCAACTGTAAAATTAAATCCATATTGTGCTTATTTTGTGGTTTGGGTTCAATCATTCCTACCAAACTTACACAATGTTTATAAAGGTCCAAGTAACAAAAACACCACAGACATAGTAAGAGAGATCTGGCCAATTTAGACTGTCTTTGATTATGAAATAAGATTCTGAGGCTCTGTGTGGGCAAAACTAGAGATGGTGATATTTACTCTGAAAAACAAAAGAGTTATTAAAGTTATATAATATAGAAATTTTAAAATTGTATCCCAAATTCTTGGAGACATGTCTGGGAGAGAATAAATAAGGGATTGAAATCTTTACAGCAGCAATATTCAGAAAGCTCTCTTACACAGACACTAAAATCAACTTCTTTCCTGGATGAACCTCAACTTGCATAAGTACATATTCTCAAAAACTGAAAAATCATCTTGCATGGTTTGTTACTGATTTCCTGGAACTCCCTGCTGAATTTTTTTCCCATTTCTAGTTCGAATGTTTGCTTTGGGAAAGTTTTGGCACCCTAGAAGCATTTAAATGCTATATTGCTTTTTATTCATAGAGTATCAAACTGTGTTTTTATGAATAAAAACATATCTTCACAAGAGATGAGACACATCTGGAGAACAATACAAGGAGCTATGTGCAAAAGGAAGTATAGTCTCTCCCCTTCCCTTATGTTCCAACATGAAAATACAGAGAAGACAGAAACAAATGATTATTTTATTAAACCTAGACTAGCTCTTTAAGCTCTGAGTGTTGAAACATGTATATTCTATATGCTCTTACATCGTAAACAAGGAGTTTCTTGATTGTTCTTACTTTATAAATCTGTTAGAAAAGCTAAAAATTAGCTACAGTATTTTTAAATGTTGAATTTAAATAGGTTTTTTTTCTTTCAAATATGCCATTTCTTTATCTTTATTTCAAAGTAAAATCTCACAGGAAAGCTGAGTCTTCTGCTAAAAGGGTTAATATTTTCTTCTGCTGAACAGTATATATTTAATATGCAAGTATATTTGATGTTCATTGACAGAGTCACAATAGGAATGATCTTGCTTTATGTACCAGTTACAAGGTTTAATATCATTATACTGCATGCAATATTAGTTTTTATTAGTCGCTATTAACAAGATGCTTTCTACTTGAATTCTCATTTACTTGTTCAATGTAAAAATTATCTTTGTAAAAGAGAAAAACACATCTTCAAGTGTCAGCTATAT